>NC_061117.1:55735418-55946293 GCF_002878395.1 Capsicum annuum
GGAGGAAAACCAACTATGAAGTCCATATTCACTTTTTTCCACTTCCAAGTACGAATGCTGAACTCTTTCATCACGCCACTGGGCCTTTGATGCTCTATTTTAACCTCTTGACACGTGGAACACTTCGCTACAAATTCTGCTATGTTCCTCTTCATACCGTTCCACCAATAGATTTCCCGCAAATCATGATACATCTTGGTAGCACCAGGAAGGATAGAGTATCGCGTACCATGCGCTTTCTCCATAATCCTCTGCTTCAAGTTGTCAATATCAGGAACACATAATCTTTCTCGGAGTCTCAAAACACCATATCCCCCTTGGGACAAAACCTCTACCTTTTGGTCTTTAACTGACTCTTTTAACCTGACCAAGGTAGGATCCCTGTCTTGCTTCTCCTTCACTTCCAAAACTAAAGAGGATTCAGAACCGCTTTGCACTCCTATACTACCCTTAGCATCACCAAACAACCTAACCTCCAATCTAGCCAAACGATGTACCTCATGGGCCAACTCCTTCTTGCCAATCTCTACACATGTTACGCTACCCATAGACTTCTGACTAAGGGCATCTGCTACTATATTGGCCTTGCCCGAATGATATAGCATGCTCATATCATAACCTTTCAACAGTTCTAACCATCATCTCTGCCTAAGATTCAACTACTTTTGGGTGAATACATACTGCAAGCTATTATGGTCGGTAAAGACGTCGAAATGGACACCATACAAATAATGTCTCCAGATTTTCAAAGCAAAAACCACGGCAGCTAATTTAAGGTCATGGCTAGGATAATTCTTCTTGTGAGGCTTTAGCTGCCTGTAAGCATAAGATATAACATTGCCCTTTTGCATCAATACATAACCCAAACCGACTCTGGAAGTATTGCAATACACCACAAAACCATCTACACCGTCAGGCAAAGTCAACACAGGGGCTGAAGTGAGTCGAGTCTTCAACTCCTAAAAACTCTTCTTGTAAGATTCAGACCATAGGAACTTCACTTTATTTTAGGTTAAATGGGTCATAGGAGACGCAATAGATAAAAACCCTTCAATAAAATGATGATAATAACTAGCTAAACCCAAGCAACTTCAGATATCAGAAGAAGAAATAGGTCTAGGCCAACTCTTTATATCCTCTATCTTTTGAGGATCAACTCTAATATCTTTGGAAGAAACAACATGGCCTTAGAAGGCTACAGGGTTCAGCCAGAACTCACACTTACTGAACTTAGCATACAACCGATGAGTTCGAAGAGTTTCCAACTTGATTCGGAGATGATCCGCATGATCACTCTCACTTTAGAAGTAAATAAGAATATCATCAAGGAACACTATTACAAATAAATCTAGATATGGCCAGAATACACGCTTCATAAGATCCATGAAAGCTACTGGAGCATTATTAACCCGAAAGACATCACTAGAAATTCAAAATAATCGTAATGGGTTCAGAAGGCTGTCTTGGGGATATCACATTCCCTAACCTTATGTTGGTGATAACCGGATCTGAGGTCTATCTTCAAAAAGTATCTCGCACCTTGCAATTGATCAAATAAATCATTAATTCGAGGAAGCGGATATTTATTCTTGATAGTAACCCTATTAAGCTACTGGTAATGAATACATATCTGCAAAGAACCATCTTTCTTACGCACAAACAAGACAGGTGCACCCTATGGGGACACACTAGTTCTGATAAAGCTTTTACCTAAAAGATCTTTCAATTGCTCCTTTAACTGTTTATGTTCCACGGGAGCCATGCGATACAGAGGAATAAAAATAGGCTGAGTATTGGAAAGAAGGTCAATCCCAAACTCTATCTCTCTATCAAGAGGTACTCCAGGGAGATCTTCTAGAAAGATATCAAGAAACTCATTAGCACCATTAATTGACTGAATGGTCGGGGTTTCAAACTTAGTGTCTTTAACCCGAACCAAATGGTGGATGCAACACTTGGAAATCAATTTCCTAGCTTTGAGATAGGATATGAAAAGACCCTTAGGAATCACAGAACTCCCATACCATTCTAGGATAGGTTCATCAGGAAACTGAAACTTGACCACACGAGCACGCCAATAAATAGAAGCATAGCATGAGTGAAGCCAATCCATACCTACAATGATATCAAAGTCAACCATATCTAGCTTAATCAAATCAGCATACATAACCTGATGAAAGACAGTAATGGGACATTTTTTATACACCCGCTTAGCAATGAAAGACTTTCCTACTAGAGTAGAAATAAAAATAGGCTCAAAAATTAGTTCAGGATTCATTTCAAAATTTACAGCAACCAGAGGTGTCACATAAGAAAAACTCGAATCGGGGTCCATCAACATATAGACATCAAAATAGAAAACACGGAGCATACCAGTGATAATATTGGGAGAGTCCTCCTGCCCCTGATAAGGTTGTATAGCATAGAAATAATTCTGGCATTGACTGCCAGCAGTACTAAATGAAGCACCCTGAGAAGGAACCGGATGGGCTGCGGGAGGCGGGGCACTGGTAGCCTGACTCTGGGGACGGGCATCACGACTCTGCTGTCTGGCATACGGGCAGTCTCTAAGTATATGGCCTAACTTTCCACAATAAAAACAGCCCCGCTGCCTCAAATAACACTCTCCAAAATGATCTTTACCACACTTAGAACATGAAGGAGGATGAGGTCGGTTGCTTACACTGTCCTGAGATCTAGAAGGTATCGACCTATTCCCAAGCTCCTGCCTACCCCATTATACGAGAGCACTAGTTGAGGAAGGCGCAGGTATAAATGGACGTCTCTTAAACAGAGGCTGACTCTCTCCGAAGAATCTAGCCTGACTAGACCCCTGTTGCTTCGATATGACTCTCTTAATCCCTCTTACTTTTTCTCTTTCCTTTATTTTGTCTGACTCAATCTGTTGGTCGTGAATCATTAACCTAGGAAGATCAATCTCCCTATTGATCATAGCAGATCTACATTCTTTCACCACATAACTTAACACCCAGTTAGAAAATTGCTCATACTAGTCCTCGAGTTAGCCATCATATTGGGAGTATACTTTGATAGCTGATTAAACTTAAGACAATACTCCTTAACCGACATGGAGCCTTGTCTTAAATTCATAAAATTCTCTATGTTAGTTTCCCGTAACTCAAGAGGAAAGAATCTATCCAAGAAAGCATCTTGGTATAATTGATAAGTCACCAGAGCGGTATCTTCCTGTCTACCCTTATTCCACATCCACACCCAGTCATAGGCAATATCCTTCAAGCAATAAGAAGCTAGCTCTATACTTTGTTCCTCGGTCATGTGCATAATCTATGTAATTTTCTTTATTTCATCAACATACATCTGCGGGTCCTCACCTGCTCTCGACCCATGAAACTCTGGTGGATTCATCCACATAAAGTCATGAATTTGTGCTGCTGCTGAATTATTTTCCTGCAGAGATAGAGCGTTGGCCTGAGTATTGGCGGTAACAGCCTAGGCTAGCATCTGAAAAGCTACCCAAAATTTGGCATGGAATACCATTTCATGTAATGGATCAATGGGTTGAGGTTGGTTGTTGTTTCCGTAAGCTCAATGTAGAGGCATTTTCTTTCATAAGAACGCACGAATTGACAATAAAAGGAAACAGTAGTAAGCATGATAGACTCTTGTAGAAAGAAAGAAAAGAATTTTCCTAGAACGCCCTGCAGCGTCTAATCATAGGTGTGGCGCGCTACACACAAATGCTCACGACTCTACGTAACGCGGCTTGTCAGACTCCCTATGACTCTCCATAATCTTAGGCTCTGATACCAAGTTTGTAACGCCCTGAAATATCATCCCGAGATATCACATGGTGCCCAAGTCTAAACATAGCCTCAAGCTAACCCTTTAAGCCAAAACACTACCCTTGGGTTCTAACACAACAACATACACACTACGTTAAGGATATATATCTGAGTATACATCATATCACATCGCACATGGCACGGAATATCCTTAGACTGTACATATATGAAATGTCTATACACAAACTAGCCCAACAATACACTAGTCTGACATAGCCTCTATACAGAAAAATCAATGAGCCATTGGGATAAACCCCCAACTAACTCAACAGATGAAAGGGATGACAAAACAACAGCACCAAAACTAGAAACTTGGTCCTCGAACCATAAGGACTCACCACTGAAGGAACGTAGATGCGACACTCAAATATCACTGTCGCGGCTGTGGCTGAGTACTTGAACCTATATCATGGTAAGAATGTAGCCCATAGAGAAATATATGGGTCAGCACAAGATACCTACTGAGTATGTGGGGGCGCATGCAAAAGTTAAATAATATCATAAATTTCATAAAAACGTACATACGGACTATAATGACACACCTGACATGAGTGACATTGAATCATGCAACTCAAAACATATTAGATAGGAAATGTACGAGAAAAACCTCATAAATCATTATAGATCATCATAGGCAACTTGACTTACCACATCAAAACTCGAAGTAACTCGGTATTTCAATAATTATGACTCTTATGGATAGGGGAGTTTCCTATAATCGACAACCCCACATGAGCTACGTGGAATACCAATGTTTGAAACCCCCGTTGTTGGGAGCGTCAGACTCTTTGCCAGGGTGTATGATCTTAAAACTACAATAATCACAATTGGGCTCTCTGGCCAATAATATCATCATCAAACAACCCTACGGTGGTACATAGGTTTGGGAAATACCAAATTTCCCTCTCAGTGCTAAGTACTGCTCTCTAACAAGCTCAGAACGCGTTAGGAAATCTACCACAACATCACAAGAGTCTATCATAAAAACTAAATAAAATTTCTTTCTCATTTATCAAATCATATCAATTTGTGGATTCCTAACTCAACACATTTTAGCTCAAAAGATTTTAATCTTCCTCAACATCAACAAGGTATCAATGCATTGAACCATAACCAACTCGACATTTGGACAAGGATATGAAGACTCAATACATAATATTTCAAACAATTTAACTCATCAAAACATTCCAGAAAATACCAAGACTCATTGCAACTTCAATATCAATATTTCTCAATTTGCCATCCAACTCTTCTTTAAAGATACTTGAGACATTAACCCATAGTAGGGATATAGAATTTCCAATATCAATTATAAATTCATAATAAGAAAATAGTGAAATGATAGTATAAATGAAGGCTTAAAAAATTAAATCATCATACTCTCATAATCAAATACTTTTCGGACATAATTGTATCTCAACATCATACATATATTAGATGATATAATCCCATAGCTCATGGACAATAATATAATATAGAAAACCATATTTCTAATTCATGGTAAAATAGGTAAAATCTCATGTCAATGTAATTCAACAAAAATACCAGGCACAAGATCGAAAGGATAATCTTGCTCAAAGCCCCACATACCTAAAAATGGAAGATGACTATGAACTTCTGACTCCAAAACTTTATTCACGAAAATAAAGGGTGCTTCTTGAAGCCCTTAACATGATCAACTCAAATTCCAAATCAATTTGAAATTTCTACGGTTCAATCAAGAGACATAGAAGGATGAAATTTGGAGTAGCAGGGTTGGAGTTTGAGCCTTAGGAAGTTTTGGAGAAAAATGAGCTATTGAATGCTCTTAATGTACTTAAATCCATGGTTTACCCGGATAGATTGAAGTGGAAATGACCAAAATACCCTTAAAAATCAAATAATGTCAAATTGTCCTTTGATGAACTGTTTTGATAGGCTGATGTAGATCGACCATAAATTTTTTCCCCAATGGCCAAATTGGATGAAACAAATTGCATTGGAAAGAGGACTTTCAAAGCTTTCTGTTGATATATAGTAGCTTACCTAGATCGTTATGTACAAAGAGTTATGATCGTTTGAAGTTGACCCTAAAAGTCTCCTAGCCGCAGTATTTTTTTCTTACACCTTTACTGTTCACCACTATTCACGGTTAGATCGGAATGATCATAACTCATCACTCGAATGTCCATTTTGGATGATCTACATATCATTGTAAAGATATTTCATGCTCTACATGATGACGGATTTGAAATCCAGAAATTCCACATAGAAAAATTATTAACAATGATAACAGAATTCAACACATTTTCGTCCGAGATCTTAACGAAAATTTTTTCCAAGGCATCATACTATGGTTGTCAGTAAACCTTTATCTATGTACTTCAAGTTGAGCATAAACCAATTTGCTTCCAGTGATGATGAGAAGGAAGATATGAAGAAAGTTCCTGATGCTTCAGTTGTTAGTAGTTTGATGTATGTAATGGTTTGCACAAGACCGGATATTGCTCATGCTGTTGATGTTGTTAGTCATTTTATTTTTAATCCGGGAAAAAAATATTGGAATGCTGTGAAGTGGATTATGAGATATCTTTGTGGTACTTCTAGTCTGAGTTTGTGTTTTGGTACAGGGAAGCCTATTCTTTATGGTTATACTGATTCAGATATGGCCAGTGATTTTGATACTCGCAAGTCTACTGCAGGGTATTTGGCTACTTTTGTAGGGGGAGCTGTCTCTTAGCAATCTAGGTTGCAAAAATATGTTGCTCTATCTACTACAGAAGCGGAGCTTATTGTTGCCGTTGAAGCTTGTAAAGAACTGCTTTAGATGAAGAGATTCTTGGGGGAACTTGGTTGTGCTCTGGAGAGGTATGTGCTTTATTGCGACAGTCAAAGTGCCATACATATTGGCAAGAATTCTACATATCATGGTCGGTCTAAACGCATTGATGTGAGATACCATTGGATTCAAGATGTGTTAGATTCTAAGTTGCTTGAACTTGAGAAGATCCATACAGATGATAATGGTTCCGTCATGATGACTAAATCTTTGCCACGAGGGAAGTTTGAAGATTGTTGAATGATCACCGGGATGGCCGTCTCCTCCACATAGTTGGGAGGGGGAGAATTGTTGGGTTATTGGGTCTTTTCCCTTTCTATGTGCATAAATAAAGCCCAATTTGGACCAACCCAATTTTTCCCATAGGCTCATTACTATGGGGCATATATATTGATCTTTTTAGGTCTTATTCACTATCACAAAAAGAGAGTTTTCAGCAGTAAAAGAGAAAAAAAACAAAGCTAATTTTCGCACCTAAATTCCAACCACAGTTGTCAACTTCAAATTGCGATTCCCGCGTCGTTTCTTGTTCGATTGAGATGATTTTTGGACTTCTTTTTCCTCTCATCTCAATCATTGATTAGAAACTGACGGAGCTTGATTTGATGGCCTGTAGATCCTTTTTTTCATTCCCGAATAGTAGCTGCATTTTTTGTGCTTTCGCTCCTTTATTTCTCTAGTGTTTGGTGTTGTGGTTTATGTATTGTTTCTTGTTCTTTGACACTTGTTTTTTGGTGATTTTGGAGGACAATATTGTAAATCTTTGGTGATTATAGTGGAGGTTTTGGTCCTGTGATTTTTTACTCTTCACACTGAAGGATTTTTCACGTAAATCTTGTGTCTCGTGTGATTGCCTTTATTCTTGTCTTGTTTCATTTGATTCAGTTGTTTGCTGTATATTACACTATTTTTCTTGGGTTTATTTTTATCCTCTTGGTTCAAGTTGAAAGGGAAAGTTTAGTCTTGAGTATTTTCCGCTGCTACCCTGTCGGGCTCTTTGATTGTGTGTCCGTCTTTCCTAACATAAATTTTTCTTAGTGTATTGATAAACACTAAGTTCGGGAATAATTTTGGAATACTTTTCTTAAGTTGGATACTTTTGTATCTATTTATAGTGATGGAAGGGAAGGGAAATGTGTGTCTCTTCTTGCATCTTTTAACCTGTCAACATTAATATTATAGATAAATAAAAGTAGCCAGGGAACGAGTTTTTACCAAATGAATGCATATGGAGATCGATAAGGAAAAGAGTTAGCATATATATATATATATATATATATATTTGATTGGACAATTAAAGAAATAAACTTATTTAGCCATTGGAATTTAACTTTCATAAGTAATTTTATGTTTAAAATGAATTCTAAATTTATTTTTCATTTTTCTGTCAAGTAGCACTAACTTAATTGATAACAACTTGAAATTAATTTCTTTGAGGTCTATTGCGGGTCTTTCAATACGGTCATATAGTATTGTCATTTTTTACTTGATTTTTGTTTACAAGAATAACCAAAATTAAATTTAATTGTCATTTGTGTTGTTTAAACCATTTTCTCTCTTGTAATTTGTTCTTTTAAAATTTTTGTTTCTTGATAATCTTGTAAATCTAATAGTTGCTATTCAATTTGGGCTGACCGGGCACAAACCAAATTAATAAAAGTATTAATAATAATTTGACCCATTTTATAATGTAGATTTAATAATAATTTGACCCATTTTATAATGTAGATTTTTTTACTTAGAACATTATGTTTTTGGTAGTTTTAATGATTAATAAGTTTGTTCTAATTTAGATTTAAGATCAAATCTAAGGTAAATCAATATTTATGAAATGTTATTTACAAGATTCCCAAATATTATCTTGTAAAAAAAACTCACAATTTCTTTAAATTTCCTTCGTCATGTTTTGATAGGTTTTAAGTTTGATAGAATTGGAGTTAATAACTGATTGGTTGTTTTACTCAGAAAGTCACTCCATCCATTTTATTATTTTTTAAACTAAACTTTTTTTATGTAAAAAAAATTTTTAATAACAAAATTTTGAAAAATACAAAATATCCATTTAATGACCCTTTTACTCTTTCCTTCATTCCACTAAATTATTTTTACCGTTCACAAAAAATAAAACGTTTTGCTTAAACATAGCTCAAGATTCTGAAGGAAAAAGGATGAACTAAACCCTTTGATTCATTAAAGAGAGATGTACTTTACATTCGATAAAACGATGCAATAAACCAGATTATACATACATGGAACTGATTATAATTGCATATGGAAGCAACTGAGTTGCACGATTATGACCAATAGAGAGGCAGAAGAATGTTTGGTTTGTGCACAGACAAAAACAAATGTTACAAGTTACTTGCAAACACATTAGCAACCAAAAACATCCATAGTATGCCATACATTTTCAAGGCCACATGCCCACAAGTTTTAATCAAATAAGATATTTTATACACAATGTCATATTAGCATTTCCTTCCTAACTAATGAGTTAAGGTTATATGACCCGGAAGTTTTAATAAAATAAGACACTTTATATACAGTATATCTTATAAGTATTTCCTAAACCTTTTCATCAATGCCTCACAAACATAGTCCTTCATGACATTTTTCTAGAGTTCGTACAAAGTTTACACCAAATTTATTTTTACTAATACGTTGGATTGGTAATAGTTTTCTCGAATGTAAAATGCAACTCTCTTTAATGAATCGAAGGGCTTAGTTCATCCTTTCTCCTTCAAAATCCTAAGCTATGGTTAAGCAAAACTTTTTGTTGTGAAAGGTAAAGATAATTTAGGGGAATGAAGGAAAGGGTAAAAGAGTCATTAAATAGATATTTTGTATATTTCAGAATTTTGTTATTAAAAAGACTTTCACATAAGAAAAAATTGATTTAATAAATAATAAAATGGGTTGAGTGACTTTCTGATTAAAAGATCTAAAGTTGAGTGACTTTTGAGTAGAATTCAAAATGCATTTCCACGATTAAATAATATTTCATTTTGGTTGTTGCCTCCAAGTCTCTTTCTCCTATTAAGCTCAGCCTTAGTAGAAGTGGTTAGCAGCAATTTTTCAAGTCAAGTATAGTCGATAATCCTATTTTCGAATATGAATTTGAATAGATTCTCTTTATTATTCTTATGACTTTGTTCCGTCTATAATATGGTTAGTACCAAGACATTCCCTAGGAACGATTGATCCCCGAAAAAGGAAAGGTATTTTTCCATTCGATTGATTGATTCAGAGTCCCGAACCGAAGCCTAGTAGTCTCTATGTGAATCTCTTCCCGATCGGCCAGGCCGAATTGGGGCACCACTTGGTGAGATTATGTTTTGGTAAGTTTTTAAGACTGATATTTCTCATCAAATCTATTATATGATGTTAATTTTCTTACTAAGATTATTTTCTTGGTAGGTTTTTAAGATTAATAGAATTGGTTTAGACATCTCATCAAATATGTTATATGATGTTGACATTCTTACTAAGAATACGTTTTTTGGTAGGTTTTTAAAATTTATAAAACTGGTTTAATTTTGACTTCTGATCAAATCTAATGTACAATAAATTATAGAATGTTATTTACAAGATTCCCATTTATTAGATTGTAAAGGCATCTCACATCAACTATAAAACCCTCTTTTAGTTCCTTAATTTTCGACCCCTCGATAGTTTTCTCTAAGAACTTGATTGTTAGGGATTTTCAAGAACAATTTCTATAACGCCTCAATTTTCTGAATCGGAATGCTACACGGTGTTTATGACCCAGAAGGACCACAAGCTAACCCATGACTAAAATTTGTACCTATACACTGCATAATATACTTGTAAAATACAGAAAACATGAATAATAGGCCATAAGGTTCAACAGAATAAAGAAACTGTCAAAACATGACATCCATGTGGGTAGCAAATACCTAAAACAACTGAATCTAAATTGAATCTGAATACTAAATCTGAAAATCTCTAAGTAATGTCTGAATAAGAACTTGAAGGAATATGTCTCCAACTAACTCCATAAACTAAAACCTAACTGAATTAATAAATGAATAAATCAAGTAATATCGTTCTCGAATGAAGAGGACTCACTGCAACTCTGTGTGTTGAATACAACTGCTACTGCTGGTCTGTAACTCGTGTCTCTGAACCTATGGTGTAACATAAAAAGAAAGCTCCATAGTGCAAATGCGTCAGTACAACTGGAGTACTGAGTATACGACTGAGGTAGGCTAATGCGAAGGGTTTACACGCATGAATAATGTTAACTGACTGATTGATATGAATGTAAGAGTGCAAATATACATAGTAAATGATATCGTAAATACGTGATAGCTAAATCTATATGCTAATACATGGCTAAAAATATAGTTCTGATCGCATGAGGGACTGTATATGATAGTCCTGAATCTGATGGAACTGTTTGAGTTCTGTACTATAACTGAGATTTGACTATTGATTTGACTGTATCTAACAATCCTGGGATACGAATATTTGATGAACTGTCTGAGTTCTTTTACTAAGATTGAGTCTAAAACTGTGGGAGGTAGTTGTTTAACCGACATGCCCTATGTATGCTAAAGTAGCTGAACTGGGGTCCAATAGCTACCCTAATTGGAAGGGTGCCAATACCGTACCACGGATAAAGACATGTTGTGAGTGACCCTTAAATCTGGCAGTGTCCCCAAAAGAGAACGGCGGATGTCTACCCCATCAACCCTCAAACTGGTAGTGTTGATGTCTCAACCTATTCTTGCTACATAGTAATGGAATGCATAGATTGATTTTAGGAATCACACTTTCATCTAAAGTAGGTGAGTTTCCATCCTTAGGTTCACTCAGTTCTAACTCCTACTCCCATCTGAAGAGACTAAACATGATTTCATTGACTATAGATGAACTGGGTTTACTGAATTTTCGTTGACTGACTGAATATTACTGATAACTAACAGAGATAATGAGGTTTCTGAGGTTTCCTGAGTCACATGGCTAACTAAATTCTATGGACAGTGGCTTGACCAAAGATATCGTGACAACATGACATGGCTCTAGGCAGATAACTATAATATTTAGGTACGAATACTCCCAGGACTCGATAGAAGGAAACTGACACACATGATATGACTTGATCATAAGATTGGAGTCCACAATTCACAATATCATAAGTAAGGGATAGTGTATTTCATGACTCTATTCAACATCTCAAACATGGTAGGGAAAGTATGGATACATTTTGTGTACATTTTCTATAATTCCATTATCACACATGCTTCACACCACAACAATAACAACACATAAGTAGCATGGAATTTATATTGAGTGTATAGCTAATATGGACTTGTCATTTAGGTATCATAAAATCATGTAAATATGGACTTCTAGCATCCTAGGCATTTTAACAAACACCTTACATGCACATCTTGGGCATAGGTTTTCTCAACAAATGTTAATCATCTTAAACTACCTAATTTCATGGGTTTTAACCACAAACACGAATACTTCATAGAAATTTTCTTAAAATAATAGTCTAAAGTTTAAACAATGCTCATTGACATGAATAACATCACACAGCAATAAGGAAATCAAAGTTTCTCATTTAAAATCATGGTTCTTGAACTCTATGAATGAAAGTGGTCCATAGACGAACACTATGCATACCTGTTAATGAGGTTCTTGAAGATCTGTGGAGATGAGCTTGAATTCTTAGCTTGGAATCAAGTACCTAGGGTTTCTTGTTCTTGGGGATTAATCTTAGATAGAAAACCCTAATTTGTTTGTGGTGAAAGAATGATGAAAAGTGGTGTAAATCGAGTTTAATTGGATTTATATAGATGAGTGGTAAGTGACCAAAATTCCCCTATTAAAAGACCTGGAAATAAGATAAAAGTTATATGCAACGGTCAGACTGACAGTCTGTTGGTCTGCTTGACGGTTCATCGCTTAGCCCGTCAGACGTGAACCAGAAATGGGCTTTACTAGATAAGGGTTGACAGTATGAGTGGCGGTCTATCAAATATCTGGTGGTCCGTCAACTCGTCCGTCACACCTTATCCAGAATAACGCTCAACTGGCATGGCTTTGATGGTCCAAGTGGTGGTCCGTCCTTAAGTTGACGGTCTGTCAACTTGGCCGTCAGGCCTTAACCAGAATGGGGCCCTTTTGAGTTAAAAGTGATGGTCCAAGTGGTGGTTCGTCACTAATTTGATGGTCCGCCAACTGGGCCATCGCACCTGGGTGATTCTGACAATTTTTAGTAAAACGTCCATAACTCCTTCGTCTGATGTCGGATTTGGATGAAATTGGTATCGTTGGAAATCTAACTTAATTTATGTCATGATAAAAAGTGAAAATTTTAAAAATATTCCATGTAAAAAAATAAATTTGCATTTCAAATGAACTCCTAGCATTCTTGAGATGATTTATAGATAGGAAAAGGCACGGGTAGTACAATTTATCCCCATGAGAACATTAGTCCTCAAATGAAACTGACTGGGAGGGGAAACAATGATCTGAACATGAATAGATGAAACATGATCTCATGACTGACAAACTGAACATAACATACTGATCAGGCATATCTGATGCATGGATAACTGATACATGAATGAGCAACTAAGCAAACTGATAAAATGAGTTTCTCAAGGTGAGAATGCATCGCTGATATATAATTAAATACTGTACCGACACATGAACGCATGTCTTAGTATACAATGGCAATAGATACCAATTTTATACTAAATACTGAACGTGAAACTGAATAAGCTTAAGAAAGACTGTTACCTTGAGCTTGATCTGAATTAGGAGAGAAAAGGTGAGGGTACTTGGTACACATATCTGCTTCTGCTTCCCAAATTTCTCCCTCTTGATACTGATTTTGCCACAGAACTTTGACTAGAGAGACTTCTTTGTTCCTTAATCTACGCATCTTATAGTTAAGAATCTAGACTGGAATTTTCTCATAGGAGAGACTGTTCTGAACATCAATGCTCTAAATAGGGACTACTACTGATGGGTCACCTATACACTTCTTGAGCTAAGAGACATGGTAAACTGGATGAACTGAAGCTAGATCTAAAGGCAACTCGAGCTCCTAGGGTACATTTCAAAAACGACTGAGAACCTTGAAGGGACCGACATATCGGGGACTGAGGTTTCCCTACTTACCGAATTGCTTCACCCCCTTCATGGAAGAGATCTTGAGATATACATGGTCACCATTCTTGAACTTGAGATCCTTTCTACGAATGTCTGCATAAGACTTCTGTCGACTCTGAGCAGCTGGGAGTCTTTCTTTGATCAACAGAACTTTCTCTAAGGCACAGAATACTAAGTCAAGACCTATGAATGAGGTCTCACTGACTTTGAACCAACCGACTGGAGATCGGAACCTCCTACCATAGAGAGCTTTGAAAGGAGCCATCTGAGTACTAGAATGATAGCTATTGTTGTATGCAAACTTAATCAAAGGCTAGTGGTCATCCCAACTTTCCTTGAAATCCATTGCACAAGCCCTTAGCATATCTTCGAGAGTCTGAATGGTCCTTTCTACTTGACCATCTATTTGAGGATGAAAGGCTGTACTGAGATGGACTTGGGTACCGAGACCCTTTTGGAATGATTTCCAGAAATAGGAGGTGAACTGGGTATCTCTGTCTGAGATAATAGATAAAGAAACACCGTGTAATCTGACCAACTCTCTGATATAGATCTTGGCATAATCCTTGGCTGAGTAAGAAGTATGAATTGGAGGGAAATGAGTGGATTTGGTCATTCTGTCTATGATGACCCAAACTGAATCATGCTGACTATGAGTACGAGGCAAACTTGTCATGAAGTCCATGTTCACTTTTTCCTACTTCCAAGTAGGAATGATGAACTCATGCATGGGACCACTAGGCTTCTGATGCTCTATCTTAACCTGCTGACATGTAGAGCACTTAGCAACAAACTCCACAATATCTCTTTTCATCTCACTTCACCAATAGATCTCCCACAAGTCGCGGTACATCTTAGTGGCCCCTAGATGAATAGAGTAGCGTGTACCATGTGCCTCTGCAAGAATTTGTTGCCTCAATTCATCTACACCTAGAACACACAGAAGACCCTAGAAACAAAGGACACCATCTCCCTCTTCGAAGAAAACCTCTACTTTCTGATCTCTGAATGACTCTTTCAACTTGACTAGGCTGGGATCTCTATCTTGTTTTTCTTTCACCTTAAAAACTAGAGATGATTCTGAAATATGCTGAACACATACGCCACCCTCTGAGGAGTCGAACAAGCGAGCGCTTAGTCTGGCAAGCTGATGGACTTCCTGAGCTAACTTTTTCTTACTGTCCTCAACATGAGAAACACTACCCATGGATAGTCTACTGTGAGTGTAAGACACCACATTGGCCTTGCTCAGATGGTAAAGGATACTCATGTCATAATCCTTCAAGAGCTCTAACCACATTCTCTGATGAAGATTGAGATCTTTCTAGGAAAACACATACTGAAGGCTCTTATGATCTATGAAGACATCTACATAAACTCTGTACAAATAATGCCTCCAAATCCTCAAGGCAAATACTACGGCTGCTAACTCAAGATCATGAGCAGGATAATTCTTCTTATGGGGATTTAACTGTCTGGAGGCGTAGGCTATGACCTTACCATACTGGATGAGGACACAACCCAAACCCATTCTAGATGTACCGCAATATACTACGAACCCATCTGAACCATTTGGTAATGCTAGAATTGGAGCTGAGGTGAGTTGAGTCTTCAACTCTTGAAAACTCTTCTTGCATGAGTCTGACCACTGAAACTTGACTTTTTCTAAGTCAACCTAGACATAGGAGATGCAATAGAAAAATGTCTTGCAGAAATAACTGGCACCCTGAATTTGGTCAAACAGGTCATCAATTCTAGGAAGTGGATACCTGTTCTTGACTGTAACCTTGTTGAGTTGACGGTAATTAATGCACATCCTGAGAGAATCATTTTTCTTGCGCACGAATAAGATTGGTGCGCCCCTCGAGAAAATATTGGGTCTACTAAATCCCTTATCTAAGAGATCTTTCAACTATTATTTTAGCTCTCTGAGCTCTTCTAGTGCCATCCTATATGGCGGAATAGAGATAGGCTGAGTGTCCAGAATAAGGTCAATACCAAAATCTATTTCCCTTTCAGAAGAAATGCCTAGAAGATCTTCTAGATAAACATTTGACTATTCATTAACAACTGGGACTAATTCAAAACTAGGATATTTATAACTTGAGTCCTTAACATGCATGAGATGATAAACACGTCCCTTATATCTCAATTTCCTTGCTCGAAGGTAGGAAATAAGCTGACTCCTGAAAGATGAAGTACTACCTTGCCACTTTAAGACATGTTCATTTGGAAACTGGAATTGAACTATTCTGTTTCTGTAGTCGACTGTGGCATAGCAGGAATAAAGCCAATCCATATCGAGAATGACATTGAAATCAGTCATCTCTAATTCAACTAAGTCTGCTGAGTTGACTTTCTGAAATATCATAACTGGGTAGTTCCTGTATACCCACTAGGCTATGATGATTTTACCAACTGGGGTAAAGATTGAAAAAGGCTGTGCTAGAATTTCAGGACTGATTTCAAAATCTCCTACTATAAAGGGAGTAATAAAAGACAAAGATGCACTGGATCTAGCAAAGCGTAAACATGAACATGGAAAATATGTAACATACCTGTAGCGACATCAAGAGAATTTTCCTGATCCTGTTGGGTATGAATAGCATATAGTCTATTTGGGCGTTACCCACTATTAGCACTGGAAGTGGCACCCTACTGATTCAGGCGACCGGACTGAGCTGGGGAATGGAGATGTTTCTGCTGACCTGACTAGGACAATCCTTGATCCTGTGGCCTAGCTTGCCACATCTGAAACAAACATCACTATCAGCTCTGCAAATACCTTTGTGGTTTTTACCACAAGTCTAACATAGGGGATTAGTTCGGGCACTGCTAACACTGCCCTGAGACTTAGAGCCTGGGGATCTATCTTGGTTACCCTCTCTGAACTTAGGAACTAAAGTATTGGTTGTAGAAAAAGCTAGAGCTAATAACTTGGGACAAAACTATAAATGATTTCCTCCCTCAAATTTGGGTGGAGCAAAACTGAAACTACCTGATCTTACTCTCTTATTTTGCCTCTCCTTATACTTAACCTTCTGCTCCACTATTTGCTGGGCATGGGTCATGATTAGGGCTAAGGTCATATCACTATTCAGCATTGCAGACCTACACTCATTTACCACATTATTGTTCACCCCTGACACGAACTTGCTAATCTTAGCCCTATTTTCTGCAATCACATGAGGGACATATCTGGCTAGCAGAGTAAATCTGAAAGAATACTCCCTAGCCATCATATTTCCCTACTTGAGGTTGATGAATTCAAGAACTTTGGCTTCCTTCATCTCTTGGGGAAAGAATCTGTCTAAGAAAGCCATGAAAAATTCCTCCCACTATATAGGACCTGATTCTGCTATCCTCTCGGACTTCCACTGCTTATACAAAGTATGAGTAGCATTCTATAATTGGTATGCAGATAACTCAGCGCTCTGAGCATAAGTAACTCCTAGGATATCTATGACCTTCTGGACTTGGTCAATGAATTCCTGTGGGTCCTCATCAGTCTTAGACACTATAAAAGAAGGAGGGTTCATTCGGGTGAAGTCTCGAATCCTAGCTTCTGCTGAAGTGGCCACTAGGTTGTCCAGGACGGCTGCTGGCCATTCATTTGGGCGGTAATGGACTGGGAAAGAGTAGTGAATGCGGCTCTGAACTCCACATTAGAAACATGATCGCCCAAAGGATCTTCGGGCTGAGGAGCTGGCTGATTTCTTCTCTTTGGAGGCAACCTCTGAGATACAGAAAAGAATGGATTAACTGAGAGTTTAACCTGTGATTATGCTCACTAGCACGACTTGAATACTGAAAGAAGGGAAACTATTCCTAAAACATCTCATAGCCTTTTGTACATAAATTTGGAGCACAAGACACCCATGTACAAGACTCTACTAGATGCGGCTTTACGACATCCTAGGACTCTATTGAACCTTAGGCTTGGATACCAAGTTTGTAACACCCCAATTTTCTAAACTGGAATGCTAAACGGTGCTTATGACCCTGAAGGACCACAAGCTAACCCATGACTTATATCTGGACGTGTACACTGCATAATATACTTCTAAAATACAAAAAAATGAACAATAGGCAATAAGGTTCAACTGAATAAAGAAAATATCAAAACATAACATCCATGTGGGTAGTAAATACCCAAAATAACTGAATCTGAACTGATTCTGAATTCTAAATTTGAAATCCTCAAAGTACTGTCTGAATAAGGAGTTGAAGGAACATGTATCCAACTAACTCTGTAAATATGAAACTAACTAAATTAATAAATGAATAAATCAAGTAATATCATCATCGAATGAAGAGAACTCACAGCAACTCTGTGTCTTGAATGCGACTGCTACTACTTGTCTGGAACTTGTGTCTCTGAACCTATGGTGTAACATGAAAAGAAAGAACCGTATCACAAATACGTCAGTACTACTGGAGTACTTAGTATGCGAGTAAGGTAGGCTAATGAGAAGGGTTTACATGGATGAATAATGCTAACCAATTGACCTACATGAACATAAGAGTGTAAACATACATACATAGTAACTGAGATCGTGAGTACATAATAGCTAAATCTATATGCTAATACGTGGCCAAAAATATAGTTCTGATAGCATAAGGGACTGTATCTAACAGTCCTAAATCTAATGGAACTGTCTAAGTTCCATACTATAACTAAGATTTAACTGTTGATTTGAATATATCGAATAGTCCTCGTATACGGATATCTGAAGAACTATTTGAGTTCTTTACTGAGATTGAGTCTGAAATAGTGGGAGGTAGTTGTTTAACTAACATGCCCTATGTATGCTAAAGTAGCTGAATTAGGGTCCAATTGCTGCCCTGATTGGAAAGGTGTCAATACCGTGCCATGGGTAAAGACATGCTGTGAGTGACCCTCAAATCCAGAAGTGTCCCCAAAAGAGAACGGCAGAGGTCCGCCCCATCAACCCTCAAGCTGGCAGTGTTGATGTCTCAACCTATGCTGGCTACATAGTTCTGGAAAGCAAGAATTGCTTCTAGGAATCATACCTTCATCTGAAGCAGGTGAGTTCCCATCCTGGGGTTTGCTCGGTGCTAACTCCTACTCCCATCTGAAGAGACTAAACATGATTTAACTTACTATACATGAACTGGGTTTACTGAATTTCTATTGACTGATGGAATACTAGTGATAACTTACTGAGATCATGAGATTTCTGAGGTTTCCTGAGTCACATGACTAACTGAATTCTATGGAGCGTGGCTTGACCGAAGATATCGTGTCAACATTACATGGCTCTAGGCACACAACTATAGTTTTCAGCTACAAATACCCCCAAGACTCGATAGAAGGAAACTGACACACATGACATGACTTGATCATAAGATTGGAGTCCAGAATTCATAATATCATAAGTAAGGGATAGTGTACTTCATAAGTCTATTCAACATCTCAAACATGGTAGGAAAAGCATGGATACATTTCATGTACATGTTCTATAATTCCATGTCACACATGCTTCACACCACAACAATAGTAACACATAAATAGCATGGAATTCATATTAAATATATAGATAATATGGTCTTTTCATTTACGTATCATAAAATCATATAAATATGGACTTCTAGCATCCTAGGCATTTTAACAAACACCTTGCATGCACACATTGGGCATAGATTTTTTCAATAAATGTTAATCATCTTGAACCACCCAATTTCATGGGTTTTAACCACAAAAATGAATACTTTATGGAAATCATCTTAAAATAATAGTCTGAAGTTTAAACAATGGTCATTGACATGGACAACATCACGTAGAAACACGGAAATCAAAGTTTCTCATTTAAAATCATGGTTCTTGAGCTCTATGAATGAAAGGGGTCCATAGATGAACACTACACATACCTAGTAATGAGGTTCTTGAAGATCTGTGGTGATGAGCTTGAATTCTTGGCTTGGAATCAAGTACCTAGGGTTTCTTGTTCTTGGGGATTAATCTTAAAGAGGAAACCCTAATTTTTTTATAGTGAAAAAATAATGAAAAGTAGATGAATCAGGTGTAATTGGGTTTATATAGATGGGTGGTAAGTTACCAAAATGCCCCTATTAAAAGACCTATAAATAAGCTGAATGTGACATACGACGGTTGGACTGAAAGTCCATTGTTCTGCTTGATGATCCGTCGCTTAGCCCGTCAGACGTGAACCAGAAATAAGCTTCACTGGATAAGGGTTGATGATCTAAGTGATAGTCCGTCAAATATCTGGTGGTCTTTCAACTCGTTCGTCACACCTTATCCAGAATATGGCTCAACTGGCATGGCTTTGACGGTCCAAGTGGTGGTCCGTCAATAATTTGACAGTCCGTCAATAATTTGACGGTCCGTCAACTTGGCCGTCAGGCTGTTACTAGAATAGGGCCCTTCTTTCTTTGAAGATACTTTCCAAGTGGTGGTCCGTCACTAATTTGATGATCCGCCAACTGGGCCGTCGCCCTAGGCAATTCTGACAGTTTCAAGTAAAACGTCCATAACGCTTTTGTCTGATGTCTGATTTGGACGAAATTGGTATCGTTGGAAAGCTAACTCAATTTTATACATGATAGAAAGTGAAAATCTCACAAATAATGCATGTAAAAAAATATATTTGCATTTCAAAGGAACTCCTAGCATTCTTGAGATGATTTCTAGCTAGGAAAAGGCACGAATATTACAATTTCTTACTTTCATCTTCTCTCTATTCTTTTCACCTCTATTGCAACATTTAGGATTCACACTATACATTACGTTGTTGACTCCATCAATAAGATTCTTTGCATTTAACGACAACTATACCAACACTACATGGTTGTATCAAGGAAAACCTTTGTCTATGTTTATTGCACAATCCATTATTTATCCCTACTAGATAATAGATTTGCAAATGAACTTGGGAAAAATCTTTCTTTAGACAACCAGGTAAAGCTGGTGCAGTAGGTGTTTCCGAATAGAAGCTTCTAATCAGAGTCAACGAAGAGTTAGGTAGTGTGGATGTGCTCTACTTCAATTTGTCTCATAATAGTAGGTTAAAAAATTACATCACAAAATAAATATTACAATATTTTAATGGGGCTAGCCATTATTCAATAATACATTAAGAGAAATATCAACCCCCTCCCTTTTAACATTATTTGCCTTATCATTTTCTTTTGAATTCTACCTCTCTCCTACATTTCAATCTTTTCCATTACTAATATTACCACATTCTAGTAAACTTTATATATTTTTCTATCATTCCCCTAATGCCTCATTTTCCCGTAACCTCCGATCTACTAAGTATAATCTTTCCTTTTACTAAACACATAAATTCCCTAGTTGTTTACACCCCACCTACATTCCATCTTTTTTTTTATTTCACATTCTTCCTCTTCTATAATGATATGATTTATGGAATTTTTATTTTAGATGTAATGTAATTAGTTTGCTCTTTCCTGTAGTTGCAACATATTAATTTTGAGGTGTGAAAATGATTGGCATGATTTTCGATGCAATTGAGAATGATTTTGAATAGTTTATAATTTTTAGAGGTTTTAAAAAGCCAAATAGTTAACATTGGTCAACATTTGTTGTTTCAAGTGCCATATAGCAATTTAAATAGTTCAACTGGGTCTGAAATATTGAATTTGTATTGTTAATAGAGTTGATTTAGGTTCGGAGGCTTTAGTTTGCATTTTAACTCTTCATTTGAAAAACAAGTAAAATATACCTTGAAGGGGTTCCGTGAGTTAATTAGTTGAAAATGACTTTTTTTAAAAAAAATTGATTTTTCCATTGAGTCTGGAATATTTAAAATAGTCTAGTAGAATATATAGTTACTTTTTATGGGGTCCCAACCAAATCTCAAGGTTCCATTTGGAGGTTTTTGCAATCATTCACATCGGTATTTTACTAATATCTAGTGCCTAATACTTTCTTCTTTGTAAACACAAGGAATGATATTTTCCTTTATTTTGATCGAAATGTGGAAGATGTGATCATGAAGAATAATTGGAGTTAGGTTGGGTTTCCGCCTTCTTTGCGAATGCGATGATGTTGGAAAAGTGATGATCTGGTTTGTGGACCTTCACGAATGCAGAGCATTAACTACAAACAGAAAGGTCATTTAGTTGTCTTAGTCAACATTGACTCTCGTGAATGCAAAAGGTTGATGACATTTATATGGTACTACTCATAGAATAGTATAAATGATTCATTATAATCATTTTTGTTCATTTTTGGACTTTAAGCTTGAGTTTAGGCAATTTTTAAGGATTTTATCATCATTTCATCTTGGATAAGCTCTAAGGCCATAATTTCATTAGTTTGAATTGATTTACATCATCAAAATACTCTTTATCTTGATTTTAACATGGGATTTTCTGACATTTTTTGAAAAAGCTTCAAAATGGGTTTTCTTCAATTTTGACCTCATTTTAAACTTATTTTCGCATGAGTTTTCAAGTGTAGATTCCATTAACATTGGAAAATGTATTTATAAAATAAAATTTTAGTTTTACTCCTTTTATTTTTCAACTTGTTTTTCGAATCCATTTTGGATTTGACTCAAATATGGGCAATATGGGTATCATTACTGTTCTTTTAACATATAGATGTAATATTTAAGTATTGTAGTCAATTTCGAGGCTTTTCGAAAAGGAAAAGCTCTATGTTGAGGGACTTTGGGCTTGGATTTATCATTTTGAGGTAGGTTATGGATTAACGTTCTTTTGATTGAAAAAGAGTGTTAATAAATAAATAAAGCATGATATTGGTTGGGGAAAATAATGATGAAATGTAATTTATATTTATTATATATTTCATGATGCCCTTGTGGGGGCTTATTTTCTAATTTTGTTGGCTCATTATATTAGATACTGTATATTTCACATGCCTTAATTGTGCCTTTGATATCATTTCCCTTAATTGTGCCTTTGACTGGCTTATTTCTTGATGTGTAGCTTGTGCAGGAGCTTGAATTAATATTATAGGCATTATTGAGCATTGTATGTATTTATAATGATAGAAATGCTCAATTTATGCGATGATATGGCATTAATAATGTCTTACATGTATGCTTATTCCAATGGTGACAAACTAGAAGTGATATCATGGTTATTGACATATTGAGTTGATCTGTTAGCTCACTTGTATACATATTTATTGAATTGGATATCTTCATATTGATTTAATTATTAGCACTATATCCTTATTGCTACATAACATTCACAAAATATTGGAATAATTTAGGAACATTAATTTTTGAAAGAAAATGAGACATTTTTAAAAATGCCTAGACCAAGGGATGTACCGATTGGGTAGATTGAGACATGACACTTGGATTGGTGAAAATTTAACATAGTATACATCTGTGAAACCCTCATGAGTCCTATTTTGGATAATTGACTCTCGATTCGTATAGGCAGAAAGTCATCCATCGGGTGGGCATAAATATGAAAAACCAAAATATCAAATCGTACCAGATTAATTTGATTTTTAAATTTTGGATTTTCAATATTGTCTGTTTGATTTTGGTTTATTTTTTAATAATTATTGTAGTTTGGTTTAGTTTTGGTTATTGGGTTTACGTAGTTCAGTGTTTTGGTTAAACCAAAATTTATTATATACTTTTAAGTTTTTTAATTATTATGTACATATATATATATATACATACATATACACACATACTAATACAAGTATTGAAACTGGACAACTCACTTATTTTTCTATGTCCAATACAATTATGACTTTTTTATTGGTTAACTGGAACTGCGTAAATATAAAAGAGCATCTTAGTTAAAAATATAGTAGTACTCAACTAGGTTATACTATAAAAGAGTTTAGGAATTTCCCCATGTTCATGTTATTATTACTAGTAAGCCAAGAATAATTAGTTACATTGATTTCTGCCCACACTTGATCCAAGGCATACACCGGTGGAAATATAAGACTTGTATCTTCTCGAAAGCTTCTTTCTTGCTACTTCATTTGCTAGACAATGTGCTGCTCCATTCTACTCTCCATAGCAATGGTGTATGACTTCTTCTCCTAGTTCTCTTAGCATCAACCTGGATTCATCAAGTAGAGAGCTATAGTGGATATTACATTTATGTAGTATATGGATAACTTCAATGGAGTAAGGGTTTTTCAAGGGGATTGAGGTTTCAATGAAAATATAGCTTAAGACCTTTCGTAAGTTCATAGAGCTCCATTTGGTTATTGGTATCTCTAGCAAAGTGATTTTTGAATCCAAGGATCCAGTTACTCGAATGGTCTCTGATTACACCCTCTATGCCTAAATTTTTAGGATTACCTAAGCATGAGCCATCAATATTAAGCTTGCAGGTCCATATATATAGAGGTTCCCATTAAATGTTAATGGCAGAGAGGGTTGGTTTTGACCTATCTCTGACAATCACTTAGAAGTATTCTACAACTTCAAAGTAGGTTTTAGAGAATGTGGTTGATTATTTCAAGTTTTGAAGAGGTTATTTGTCTACATACAATATGGAAGAAGAGTCTTCCAAGGAACAAGTCGGTCAAAAGAACAGTGTTTAAGATTTTTCCAGGTAGCCATCCAATGGGTTAAGGAAAAGCTATTAACAATGGGACTGTCATTGTTGGACTTGGTGGTCACAGTTTCCTAGAAGCTTTCTACTACATGACATTTAAAAAAGATGTAGCTAATATTTTCCTTCATGTTGTTGCACTTGTTACAGTAAGGAGATATGTCTATGCCCTTACAGAAAAGGGTGTAGTTTGTTGGGATGGTTCAATATAGCATTTTTCATAGGAAGTACATGATTTTGTTGGAGATAGGGAGTTTCTAGATCCAATAGAAGTTAATTTTGTCTTTCTTTTCTTTTAGATTTTCTACTGATAAATTTGTAGTCACTTGTGCAGGGAAAAATTTTACTGGCACTAAGTCTCCAGATCAGGGTATCCTTGTAAATGCTAGCACTAAGGAAGAAAGTGTTGTTAATTATTTAGATTCTCCATTCAGGAAGGACAAAAGACAGGGAGTTGAATTTCCAGGTCCCATTGTTCCAGATAAAATGAAGATTGGAGTTAGTAATGTTGAGGTTGGGGGGCCCCGGGTGAGGTAACCTAAAGGGTGTATGGTTAGGTAACCATCTATTTTCTAGAGGTAGACATTCTTTCCATCATGGACCACCCATTGAGTAGCACACTTACAAAGGTTATAGGCTCTTTGGATGGATTTTAAGGTTCTAGAGCTATTTTTATTATGCATATGAGTAGCTCTGTTAGGCCCATACCTCCTTCTTCCTTAGACTTTACTATAGTATCACATCTAATTATGTACATCCCTTTTTTGGCACTGGTGGTTCCCTAAATAATGTTTTTTTGGGCTCTGGCAATGAACTTATGGATTTTATAATGAAGGTGGATATATTGTATGATGTGGTTAGGCATCAAACTGAGGCAAGCTTTTGCTAGGGTGGTTCTACTAGACATGTTAAGGAAGTTTATCTTCTAACATGCCAACCTTCTGTTTGGGGTTGTCAATGATGTCAATGATAGATTGGAAGTCCCTAGGTTGGGGTTTCTTGTTTAAAATGGGAAACCCAAGGTATTTTCCAATGCTTTCCTTGGATAGAATGTAAATATTTTGGTGGAGGTCCCTTTTGAGATTCTATTTGATATTTTTTGAAAGGAACACTTTGGAGTTCCTATAGTTAATTTTTTATCTAGAGTGCATTCTTAAATTGGAGAGAGTGTCCGTAATGGTGCTACTATTTAGTTGTTAGGTCTTAGTAATGGGCAAGAGGTTATCAGCAACAAAGAAGTGAGAGAAATAGAGATGGGGTCCACCTGAGAATGTCCCCTTTATGGTCAATCCTTATAGAAAGCAATTTCATGAATAGGATGAAGATATAGGTTAATAAGGGATCATCCTATCTTATCCCTCTAGATGGTTGGAAGAAGTTAGTTTTACTTTTATTATTCAAAATGGAATGTTTGGAATTAGAAAAATCAAACATGATGAGCTTTGGTATCCCTTTTGGAAAATTGAAGTAATTAAGAACTTGTCTAATGAAGCTCCATTCAATCCTATCAAATGCCTTTTCCAAATAAATTTTGAGGATCATGTAACCTTATTTCTATTTTATTTTAGAGAAGGATCTTACAAATTTTCGAACAATGATGGCATTGTCAGCTGCCCTTCTCTTTGAGAGAAAGGTAGCTCAGGTTTGGTCGATGATGGATGGGAAGGAGAGGTGATCCTATTAACGATAATACTGGTGATAAATTTGTACTAAGTTTAGCATAGTCTAATATGTTTGAAGTTTCTGAAAGGTTGCATCACTGTATTTTGGAATAAGGTAGATGTAACTGGAGTTAATCTTGTCGTCTATCTAAAATGGGGTGAAGGTACCAGTACAGAATTTGTATAGGTATGGAGACATTGAATCCCAATAACTCTAAATTATTATACGGTGAAGCCCATGTAGCACAACAACTTTGTTAGGCTTGAAAGAAAAGATAACTCTATGGATTTTCTTCATGGTGGGGGTGGGATCAAACATATCATGGTAGGTATGAGCAATGGGCCCCCTAGAGAAAGTGTTTGTTGGCATTAAAGCTTAGAGGAGTAGTGATCGATTGAGAAAAGAGATTGGTAGTACGTGTGGATATTCTTTCTGATGCTCTCTTAGTCATAAACCCAAGTCCCTTGGTCATCCTGGAGGTTATTGATTTTGTTCCTTCTTCTCCTATTTATAGTAGAAGTATGGAAGAATTTAGTGTTAGAGTCTCTTTGTATTATCTATTTTATCCTAGATTTGAGTTTTCTAAATTCATATTCCCTCTTGAGAATGTTTTTGTAATCCTCCATTAGAGTGTATTCCATGTTCTGGAGGACAGTGCTAGTAGAATAGTGGTATGATCCTTGTATACCAGCTATTCGAGCAAGTAGGTGTTTTTTCTATAAAAGATTTTACCAAAACCTTTCTTATTCCAGATGGTAATGCTTTCCTTAAAGGTAGAGGTTGATGTGGTAAGATTAGATTTTTGGTAAAAGATGTTATGAGTCATACCCCTGAAGTTGTGGTGTGAGCACCACATAGTTTTAACCCTGAATAGTTTCTGATTTGGAAGAGAGGCTTCGGTAAGGCTAAGAAAAAGAGGAAAATGGTTAGAGTGGGTCCTCGAGAGATGGGTGATTGTGGCTTCTGGATATTGATAAATCCAATGAGTGTTAGCTAGACACCTATCCAGCTTCTCTAGGATTAACCTTATTTGTTTCTATATATTTTATTAGTCCATGTAAAATTACTTTCTTTAAACCATAACTCTACACGGCTATAGTGGTTATTACTGTTCTAGAAGAGGGAGGTTCTCGAATTGTTAACCTTATTTTATCCAAATTTCTCAGAGGCTTTAAGGAACTTATTAAAATCTCTACCAATAATCCAACCATTATAATCTTATTGGATATTATGGGGGTTAAAGAGGCAAGGAATCCCAAAGGAGCTATCTTTCCTCTAGAGTATTGCTAGTAGAAAAATAGTAAAAAAACTAGTTGGCTGGGAGCTACTAACCTTAATAGAGACATGGATAGCTTGGCTGGTAATGGTGATATCTCTGATGTTCAGGGAGTCATCTTTCCAGATGATGACAATCTCTCTATATGCACTATTAGTAGATATTTAGGGGTGGAATTAGAACCCTAGCTCCTCAGCTAAAGTTTTATGGTCAACTATTTTGGTTTCTAGAAGTGCAAGCATGATAAGTTTGTGAATACTTATCATGGACTTGCAATGTCTCCTAAATTCAACATTGTTGGCTTCTCTCATATTCTGTACTATGCAATTCATTAACATAGATTTCAGAGTTTTGGGTATGTCTGAGAGATTACTTTTTTCCCTTTACCAGTGGGGAAGGAGGCCGAGGGGTTTTTTGGTTCTTTTTTTTTTTTTAGAGTGGTCTCATATTTTCTACAAAGTGATTCTCTGTCGTAGGCCTTGGAATAATTGCTAGCTATAGTTTTTCTAGGTATCGAGAAGGAAGGATTATCACAATCTCATGTATCATCTCCATGAACTCAAGAGTTAGAGGATTTTCTAGGGTTGTGGCCTCTGTTCTTGGCACTCTCAAGCTTCCCAATAGGTCCTCAATCTCCTTGTTGTTTGCCCTTAATATCTCCATTGTTTATCCCCTCTCATGTCTTTCTAGGCCAAGGGATGGGGCTAGAGTACTTGAGGGTCCCACCTTGGGTTGGATGATCCCAGAACTTATCACAAAAGTTAGTCCCTGGAAAAGTAACTTTTTGTTAAGCAGAGAGATAATTGGAAGGCCATGCTCATTAAAGTTATGGATTCTATAATGTTGTAAAGGGCCAAGGTGTCTTGGTTTTGGACGGTCATTATTTGGGAGATTGCTACTAGCTATACATGTTGACATAGTTCATTAGTCCTTGGTTTAGTGATTCTCTTGCTGCTTAAGCTAGGTAGGATGGATTTTGGATTAGAATTATGAACATTCTCCCCTCTATTTGAATGGTGAGTGGTACTGTTAGGCCTGTTAGAATAATTTCTAGCCATGAAGTTGGCTGGTGATCCAATGTTAGTAGATCTATTAGGAGTGTGGTTAATGTCATGGAGGAGTGGTAGAAGTTTCCATTAGAGTGTGAAGAAAAAGAGGAGAAAGTATGAGAGTTCTTATGTTTAGAATTTCCCACTTTATTAGGCATGCTAAAGGCTTTAATCCTTGGAAAATTGGTCACATTTAATGTTGATAGGACATCAACTATTAAATCAACTATGGAACTTTTTTTAGGAGACTTTATTCCCCTAGGGAAAACCTCAGACTCTTTAAGTTCTGGAGAGTTGGATTTTATTAGTCCAAGGAGCATTTAAAACCTCTTTGTCTTTTTTATTTGACAAGGTAAGAAAAGATTCCTTACTTGTCTGATTAGGGGGGTTGTTAGAATTTATTTTATCTTGGTGGGTATTAATAGTACTATTAGGCTAGTGATTAGAAGTGGGCCTATTTTATTGACTCGAGCAAGGGGTGGAGTTAGGGAATTTCAACATACTTGGGTTGTCTCAAAAGTTTGGTCGGTATCTTTAGGTTGAGAAATTTGCCTTTGTAGTGATGGGTAGAGCCAGAAGCTCTGGCCTATTCTGGGTTGTGAGTTTTAGGCCTAATCTCTTGGATTGAGTTAGTTAGCCCAATATTAGGGCTTTTCCCTAACTTGCCGCCGCCTCATACATTGGTCAGAGATTCGATGAACTTACCTGAAACTATGTCAAATTGCTTCACCTTTATGCCTAATTCCTCTTTCCCTTTACCTTGTTGAGTGTTATTGTTGTGGGACCTTTTTCTATTTTGTTAGTTGAAAGGTACTGTATCCCACCCTTTCTCTTCGGATGTTTTTTATGTGTGTGCTCCTTGGTTTGATCTGGGAGAGTTGTATAGTGGGCTTTATAGGTGTATGATCAATCTGTGTGACCGACCTACCCACAGGACTCATAGAGTATCCCTTCTTCTTCATAGCTTATTATTTGCTTATGTTGCTCGATAATGATTGATGATTAGAGTGCCATACCAATCAGAACCTCAATACATATCCTCGCATACCTCCTTTGAAGAGTCACCTAAGTACAACCATAGACTTTGACTAATTTCCCGATCTTATGTCCAATCCTCTCTAGAATGGTGTGGTCATAAAATTCTATCGGTATTTCGGGCAGCATTAGCCAGATAGAATTGGAAATAATTTTGCTTTCATATGTCAAAAAAATAGGCTCCCAATTCTTAATTGGGAGGAATTAACCATCCATAAACCACAGTCCTTATTATGAATTATCTAGTCTTAATTGGTTGGTGGTGATGTCCTTGAAGGAGGAGATTTATTGTTCGATAGCATCCATTTGGTGATCTCCATCATCATTTTGGTTAGATGTAGGGCTATTGGGAAGTGATTCCCCATTAATTTGTGGGGTTTTGGAGGTTATGTTGGTGGTGTAAATTGTTCGATAGAGTTAGAGAGTGGTTTGTATTTCTCTCTCTAACCTATTTTACTATGTATTTTAACAAAGGGATACTTTCAATTATGACTTATACAACATAGCCCAATAGCCCATTAAAGGTAAACCTAAAGAGCAGCCTAATGCAAACTGAAAAGTTGTTTTTTGTTATTCAGATCTCATTTCTTTATCTTACAAATTTGATAGAGTAGCAAAGTTGTGTTAAAATGGTATATTCTATGAAATAGTAGCACAAAATATAAATAAAGTTGTAGAAAAGTTTGTTTATTTACTATTCAATATACAAATAGAATTTGTCCCATTAAGCAGGCTAAAAATTGAAAAACCCAAATCTTATAAATCGAAGTCATACAAAATCGAACTAAAAAAAAGACCTGATTGATATAATTTAGTTCAGTATTCGTTACATATAGTCCCATAACAGAAAAATGAAAAAATTGAAATAAATAATCCAAAATCGAACTGAATTACCGAATGCCCACCTATGTCCATCCAATGACTTGAAACTATTTGCTTCATCATACATTGATTGCATCAAATTTTCACATGAATTGTTCTTTTTACGTGTTACTTGTAAAGTACTTAACTTCTATCAATACTTATGGGTATGATTTATACACACACACACACACACACACACACACACACACACACACATAAGAACAGTTAGTAGTGACGGTGTGAGCTACCATTTGGGAACTTTTCTACTTGTAGGTTTCATGCTCATTGTATATTCTTTACTTATTTTCTAATTTATTCGGTCATCCTATGATACCGAATGAGTATAAGTAGACTATACTCACTCCTAATGTGCCCTTTTGATGCAAATCCTAGTTTGAGCACTACACGTGGAAGCGGTTTATTTTATGGAGATTCTTGGATTTTCAAGTTTCTGATAGGCTTTAGGGTTTGGGTTGATATAAACCTCATCTACCTTTATTTTTCTTTACTTATGACTAGTATAAGATTATGAATTTTTGAGTATTTGGATAGTTAGTTAGATACTCTGAACTTATGTCATTTGATTTTGAGATTTATGATATTTATTTTGGACTTTTTCGATATTTATACTTGTTTTGCCATGACTTCGCTCTACAAGTCTTGATTAACCTTTCTTATCTTAATCTTTTACTCTTTTTCATTTTTGTATTCAACTTAATTATCAAGGATGGCTTATGATAAGTTCCATCATGACCTTGGTTTTTGGATTCTAACAAATTAGTATTAGAGCGAGGTTCACTACTCTCATAAGTGTAAAAGCAGGATGTCTAGTAAAGTCTCCTAGAATGGTACATTGCCATCCGTATCTATATTCAAGAGGCTATAAGATATAATTGGTAAAATTTTCATTAACTTAATTTTATGTTTTATGGGCTTTTCATGCACAACATTCTAAACTTTTATTCTATTATTTTATTTATATATGGTGAGGACTAGGTCTAGAGGTGCAAGGGATATTAAGCCAACACTCTATATTGAAGACTTAGTTAGACGATGAGGCAGGGTTTATGGTCGACCTAGAGGTAGAGGACGAGCACAAGGAGTTTCCCCAAACAAAGGACATGCTAGGGAGGCCTCTCTAGAGACAAAGGTTGTTTATTCCTGAGATGACCAATAGATAGGGGTGTGAGGCCATCTCAAGTTCAACAAAGTTCTGTTTATATCCTAGTGATTTAAAATTTGTTGATTGGATTTTTAAACCGCTTAGAGGGTGTTCCATAGAGTGTACTTGATTTTCCTCAAACTTTAAGTGGTATTAAATCATCTCTACAATCCTTTCCTTATGGCATTGCTACTTCAGGAGTACAACCATTATCTATGGTACCTCCATATATGGATTAAGTATCTATCTGACTTGCTATTCTTCTAGTTGATTTAGGTATAATGATGTCTTCTGATGATCAGGAGAGGTTTATCCTTTTGGCTCCTACCAAGTTTAATGGAGTGATTGGTGAGGATACCTATTTGTTTCAAATTGACTGCTAGGAGAAGTGACATAATCATGGGTCATTTGAGTCTCATAGCATTCCATATACTACATATTAATTGACAAATATAGCTAGGGATTGGTGGAGATCTTTATCCAGTTGTAGGCCTTTAGATTTGCCAGTAATGACTTTGGCCTAGTTTTCTGATTCCTTCTTGGAGAATTTTTTATGGAATAATCACATTACTTATATAAGATCATCTTGAATAAAAGTTAATCGTTGACAAACTTATCTTTATTATAGCTCAAAAATACAATCAAATGATCAATTATTTTCTACCACCTCAGATTCCATATGAACTATCCAACTAACTCGAAATTCACTTTCCCGACCTAATGGAATTATTAGAAATAAAATTCTAGCTCATTATCCTAGAATATTGACTTTGATAATACTTCCAACATCTTAACTTTCAAAAATAAAAAATCTTCCTCTAAACACATCTGATCACCTTGGAAATTTTCCTCCTATTCTCGTAAGACATAAATAATACGATACGATATGGTGCGTTTAAACTAGGGAAAATAGGTCTGAATGCACAGAATGACTATGTGAATTGATACCGAATCCAACACTTAAATATCCATTCATCCTTAAATAGGAAAGGAAAAGTACTATGAGTATTAAGAGACTGTAAATACCCATGGAAGACCTCATGTGAGTGCTCTTTAGTAAAATTTAAATATATAGTACTACTTGTTTACCCTAACCATTAGTTCACTTTAATATTACCTCTTAGGACTTCATATCTATATTTAAAACCAAAACATCTCAAAACTACTGAATTTCATATATATGAATTATCTCTTCATGTGATACCTGATTTGATCATAGTCATAGTACTCTATGAAATAAAGTCATGAAAACCCAACACGATCACCACCACCACCACCAACAACAACACACCCAGTTTATTCTCATATAGTGGGGTATGGGGAGGGTAGAGTCTACACAGACCATACAACTACCTCAAATAAAGTAGAAAGGTTATTTCTGATCGACTACCTGCTTAGGACCGATAGTAGTATAATAAACACAAAACATAAATGCATATAAACTAGTACAATCTGCAAAATAAACTAACACCACTTTCCATAAGATAATACTACAACCACGAGATAAAACTAAAAACTAGATATCTAAAACTATACACAACACTTAACACCACAAATAAGAAACTTCATTTACAAACAAAGAACACTCCCCTTCTTTTATCGATGCACTCTCTATCCCTAACCCTCTACCCTAATTCGTATCCTCTATACCTTTTTATCAAGGGTCATTTCCTCTGTAAGTTGGTACTACTCCATATCATGCCTAATCACCTCTCTTCAATATTTCTTCAGCCTACCCCTACACTACCTAAACCTATCTATAGCACGTGTCTTACACCTCTGCACTGGAGCATTAGAGCCCCTCCTCATCACATGCCTAAACTAATGTAACCTTACTTCTTGCATCTTGGTCTCCACCGTGGACACTCCTACCTTCGCCCGAATAATGACATTCCTTAACCTATCTTTCCTAGTATGGCCACACATCTAACAAAATATCCTCATCCCTACCACCTTTAACTTTTGGATGTGGGAGTTCCTAACTGGCCAACACTACACTCAATAGAATATACCCAGCTGGACCATCACTCTGTAGAACTTCCCTTTAAGCTTCGGGGGCACCATCCTATCACATAAAACTCCAAAACAAGACTACATTTCAACCACCCTTCCCTAATACAATATGTGACATCCTCGTGAATCTAACCATTACCCTGAATCATAGACTTCAGGTACTTAAAACACTCTCTCTTCTATATGGTCTGAGAGTCCAACTTCATAACCACATCAGCTAGCTATGAGATATCAGTAAGCTTACACTCCAAGTGCTCCATCTTGGTCCTGGTCAACCACAACCCTTTAGACTGAAGGATCTATGTCCATAGCTCCAACTTATCATTAACTTCTCTCCAAGTCTCGGCAACTAGTACTACATCATCGGCAAATAACATACATCAAGGTACCTCCACTTGAATATGTTGTGTCAAAATATGATCACCAAGGAAAATAAAAAAGGGCACAGAGTCAATCCCTGATACAACCCTATTAAAATCAGAAAGAGCTCTTAATATCCACCTACCATCCTGACCAGAGTCTTCACGCCATCAAATGTCTTGAATCGACCTAGCATATGCAACGGGCACCCCTCTAGCCTCCAACTACCTCCACAAACTCTCCCTCAAACTCTATATTATGCCTTCTCAAGATCAATAAACACCATATGCAAGTCCTTCTTCCCCTCTCAAAATTTCTCCATTAATTTCCTCACAAGGTGAATGGCCTCAGTAGTCGAATGACCTGTCATGAAACCGAACTAATTCTAAGAGATAGTCATTCTCCTTCTCAGCCTCAACTCTACCACCCTTTCCTAAACCTTCATAGTATTACACAATAACTTAATACCTCTATAGTTGTTGAAACTATGGATGTCTCTTTAGTTCTTATACAACGGAATCATTGTACTCCATATCCATGCTTCAGGCATCTTTGCCGCCCTAAAAATAACGTTAAAAAACCTTGTAAACCACTCCAAACTTACCCCACCACTGTACTTTAAAAAATCCACTAGAATCTTATCTGACCCCATCGCCCTCCCCCCGATATATCCTGAGAATATCCCTCTTTACCTCTTAAATCTTGATATTCCTACCATAACCATAGTTACGAAACTTCTATAATTTCTTCATGTCCTACAACATAAATCCTTTGTCCCATCATTGTTCAAAAGTTTATGAAAATATAACCTCTACCTCTTCCTAGTAAGGGCATCCTCAACCAACACAATACCATCCTCTCCCTTGATGTACTTCACTTGGTCAAGATCACGATCCCTCTATTGCCTGTCCTTGGGAAGCCTATACAACTTCTTATCACCATCTTTCTCCTCTAAAGCTGCATACAAGCTCTCAAAAGTTATCATCTTAGCCGTCGTAACCACTAACTTAGCCTCTCTCTTAGCTACCTTATATTCCTCCTTATTTGTCTGCCTTTTCTCATCATCCCTTCTCTCAACCAACTTAGCATATGGCACTGTCTTAGACTCCACCTTCCTCTCCACCTATTTGTTCAACCACCAGTCCCCTCAGTGATTGCCAAATAGACCTCTCGAGACACCTAACACCTCTCTAGCATTCTCCCTATGAATCTGGCAGTCATCTCTCACATACTATCTGTAGCATATCTAATCTCCCAAGCACCCTTTCTCCTCAACTTCTCCCCATATCTAAAGCACCAGGCAAAGTCAAGCTTCTTTACTTAATCCTAGGTCGAGCCTTTAATCTTCTCTTCTATCAACCCTTATTGATTACCAACTCCATCACCAACAACCTATGTTGAGTTGAAAATTTCTCACTATGTAAGACATTACAATCTTTACATAGCGCTCTATTATTCATCCTAAGGAGCAAAAAGTCTATCTGAGTCTTGGCCACTAAACTACAAAACATAAGAAGGTGATCCTATTTTTTTGAAAATCTCAAATTTGCTATCCACAACCCAAAATCCCTAGAAAAATCCATAAGAGAAGATCCCCCTTGATTCCTCTCCCTAAAATCAAAAATGCTATACACATCATTATAACCTCTCGGCAAAGACCTAATATAACCATTGTAGTCTCCTCCCATAAAAAACTTTTCAATGCTTAGGATACCCCTCACAACCTCATCCAACAACTCAAAAAATCCCGTCTCTCCTTCTAATCCAAACCTACTTAGAGAGCATAAGCACTAATAACATTCACCGAAGATTCTCCTAAAATCAACTTGATAGACATCAGCCTATCACTGAATCTCTTAACCTCTACCACCTACTCACTAAGTTCCTCATCTAGTAAGATACCTATACTATTTCTGTATCTCATGGTACCCGAGTACCACAACTTATATCTATCTATATCTCTCGTCTTAGCCCCTACCTATTTAGTTTTCTGGACACATGCTATACTAACCCTCCTCTTTCTATGAAAATTCACTAGCTCTATAGATTACCTTAAAGCGTCCCTATATTCTAGGACCTAATCCTCAACCTAGAAGCACCTTTACCCCACCTAGCCTTACTATCCCTCGCCCTAACCCCTAACTTAAACCTAGACCCAACCTCAGCCCCAACCCCAACCCCAACCCCAACCCCAACCCCAACCTATGATATGACCCTAGTCAATCATCTATCACCCTACACACTACTAAAAAGGATATGATAGAAGAAAATGAATAAAAGAGGATGAAAAACATGACAAACAAATGAGCTTAACTAAAAACAGCTAAAACAGCAAACAGAGACCAACAAGTAGGCTTGATACTGATAAGCAACAACATGTACTATACTAATCATAAGCAATGCACACCTACTAAATTATGGAGAAACCAACACTAGTAATCCCACATGAATAATCAAAAAATCAAATGAGAAATCAAGATTGAAAAAGAGACATAAAGCCTATACTAATTAAACTATGAAATAATAAACTGGAGAGGAGTGGAATAAGTGCACGTGGTATTGGGGAAAGATGTAGTGAAGATATTTTCTTAATCATTTTGTCAAGTTTTTTCAAATTGGTGTATAAATTAGTCACCGAATGTTCTTGTCGCCACCTTTACCTTACTGCTTGTACCACATCCTTGTAATTCATCGTCATAATCCAATAATTATAATGAGTCATTCCATCGTTAATAATAATATCTATGGTAAAAGCATGAGAGTCTCTTTCACCACAAGTTATAGGATCAACTATTTAGTATGAGAGCGTATTAGATCTATACTATGCTCACACAATACTCCTAGCACAAATTTAAGTTGAAAGTATTCTTGCCAATTAAGTTTTGAGCTATTTTTAAACTAGGGGTCAACTTCAAGTAGCATATCTCCTAGCATATAAAATTTATGAGGCTAAATATCTACCAAGTGAAAGATTTTTTAGCTTTATTCCGATAAATACGACCATTTATTATTCAAAGTAAGAAGTTATGATCATTTTGATGAACACTGTCCATACTGAGAAGTTAATCGTTGTAGTGGTACTTGTATTATTTGTTGACTTTTTTTATATTTTTATGGATATTAAGTTAATAGTTTTGTTCAAAAGCCCTAGAAAGGCATCCCTAGAAGGGAAATTTTCTAGCTTTTTTGGGTAAAAATTCTTTGTTGGAGTAAGTTTTTCCATCATCTTTTTTGTTTTTCAATCCTTTAACATCGTTGAATCATTAAAGTATTCTTTATTGGTGAAATTCTTGGAGATTTGAAACCTAAGTTTTGGAGATTTTGGGATAACCGATGTGTTAGGTTGTTATCACCGAGAATTACTTCTGGATTGTTAATTAACAATCCCTACCATTAATTGATATTTCTAAAACATGAAATTTGATTCTTGATAACCTTGAATTCAATAAAATTGAACCTTTAGCTTTGAAACATTATTAACATAGATGATTTGAGTATGATGAACTAGCTAAGGGATAATTGACCTTGAACAATGATTATAAAGATATAATTAATTGGTTAAACTTAAAAATTAGATATTCAAATAGTAATTGTTTGAATTTCTAAATAATTGGGCTAATGGAGCTATGAAGGAAGGAAAAAGTAACCTTCGCGTGGCTTGCTTTCTCCAAGGTCATCGATTGAGGTAAGTTATGATTTAATATGTAGTAGACTTAGATTAGTTGCATATAATATCTATAGTTTAATAGATATTTCATGTTTAAACGTATAAGTGTGGAATTTGAAAATAAAATATGAAAATAATGTAATAATGTTATAATTGTCTGTTATGTCTTTTATATGGATCCCTTGGTTGTTGTTTGCATTTGTATAACTTACCTGATTTTTTATAGATCTTAACATATGAATGTGATTAAAAATTGAAGAATTAGGTGACCTTCAAATCTATAGAACATGTCTTTAATACCTTAAAAGGGTGAACTCAATATTTTGTATGTTTGAAGAAAGAAATATTATTGCTAGAAGATAGTTCGGAAGATTGATTATGATATGTTGACATGATGTTAAACTTATGAACATTAAGTTAAGTTTTAGTATGTGCTAGATAGAAAGATATTTAAATGTGGATTACTGTAGCTAGAATTATAAGTTGAATAGAGCTGAGTGGTTGAATAATCAACTAAAAACAATGTGTTGAACTTAGTTATGACTTCAATATAAGTGTTACAAGTTAGTAACTGTATTTACTACTTCAATATGAATAAAAGCGATTTAGATTAGTGAATGAAATATTAGAATGATTTAGAGTATGGATATTAATCTTGGTGGAATGTGAACTTCTAGTCTTCTAACATGTTTGTGATTGATGATTGGGTTTGATAATGCTCATCGGAGCAAGTGCTGAATTGGTCTTTAGACGTACTTGTTATTTTATGTGTTAGTGGATATTCGTTGTGTTTTGAATGATGAACTTGTGATTATTGACTGCATTTACTTGGTTGTCATTTATTGCAAATTCTTTTTCAATCACTGTAACTTGCATCTAATTTCAATTGGGTATTTGTTATTTGCTGTTAGACACTAATTATAATTATTGATTGCATTCTAAATAGCATACTGATGAATATTGATTTATTGAGGTGATAATTATTACTATTATATAAAAATTACGATGTTCATGATATTGTTAAAGATGATTATGTTGTTGATTTAATATGATAATGATATACAAATCATCATGTTCATGACGTTGTTGATGATAATGAAATCATAATGTTGATGAGGTTAAGAACAGAAAGATATGATGTGCATATCTTGCATACATACATTCATCATATGAATTTGAATATGTATTCATATTTATATATTTTTGAAGGTTCATTGAGTAGACCTGATATAACCCGAACAAGGGCCTAGTCATGTTGAGTATCTCAAGTCCAACTAGGATAAAAAACCACCCTTAATAACCCACTGTTAACCACCCTACGCCCCATGTTAGATGAATTCCAAACATACAATAAGATAAAGAAATGGTAATCTAAAGACTATAAAGTATGTCCATCAATCCCTATACCAAAAACCAATACCAATGCTAACACCAATACCAACACAGCCAATGCCCATGGTAGTCTAACAAAGACTCTAAAAAGAATCAAAGAACATACGGTCAAGACATGCCCCCGACCATAGCCAAAACCAAAATCAAAGAAATAACAAAAATAAAAAGAAGTTCATAGAAAAATATAGAGTCTACCGAAGTATGGAAGCTTACCACTACAATTTGACTCAAAATTATCTCCAAATCAGTTTCACTGAGAAGGAGGAATGGTAGTGTGGCCAATTCTGCATCTCGTGGAGATACAACATTTAAAGACTATTAGCAGAGTGAACGCTAGCATGTAACTAAGGGATAGTGCTAAAATAATGCCATCATTCAACACTAAGTAAAATAACCATCTGGAATCACATATATACATATATATACTATGCCGGGAAAGGGAACAAGGTTTATCTTGCATTTAAAATCTTAAATTGCGTTGTACAGCTTAAGCAACATAAAATCCACATATGAGCTGTCTTGGTTCAGCACCCCCTACTGAAAGGGCCCCAGTGAGTGTTAGCCGCACGAACCAAGGGTATCAAGGAAGACTAGGGAATGTCCCAACACCACTTCAAACAAAGATACAATCATATCAACAGTGTGAACCATGCACACAGGTCATCAAGACCAATTCTCATGATGGCGATCACGAGTTTCCAGTGTCTATCCTTCGAACCCAAACCTTAGCGGCAAGATATCACAACCCCAATAATTATTCGATTAAAAAATTTAGCACCTAACAAAACCAAAAATTCAAGTAGTCAATTATCAAGGCATTATAAAGTTGTGTCGTTATACCAACTATAACTTGCAAGCAATGTTATTAGCCAAAATCACTTGGGGTATTCCCATATACCCCACAAGGTTTTCAATACAAATCCATTTATGGCCACTAAGTCCCTTTTAATGTCTTTTATCAATCATTAACATTTTTATGCCAAGACTTAGTGCAAAAAAAATTCAACAATTTCAAAAAAAAGTTGAGGGCAAGACAAATCGTCCAATTTGGGGTTCAACCTTTACCCCAAATTTAAATCACCATTCCCATGTACAAACTTTGTAAAACTATTATTAAAAATATGCATAGTCACAATTTAAAACATAGAAAACAATATTAAACCCCTTAAACTTGGTTTGCAAACCACCATTAATGATTCATAAACAATGATCTAAACATATACTTTTAGTAAACTAACAATAAGGGAAAAGTTGCATGCTTGAATTACAAAAATTTACAGAGCAACATTGATCCTTAAGACCTTAGATGACCACTATAGAGAAACCCTAACTAATTTTACATGACAGTATTTTGAGAGTAAAGAGGATGTTTAATATTGTAAAGTGTTGAATGAATGACCAAAAAGTGCTATAGGGACGTAGGGTCTAAAGGATTCTAAGTGAAAAATGTCTAAATTGCCCCCAGCTAAAAACTGCAAAAAGACTATAGGTGGTTATTAGTCGACCCCTTGACTTGTGACTACAATATACGACTCATACCCTTAAGTTGTCCGCAATATAGTTAGTTTGACACCCATACACTACCCATAATATGACTCCATGAACCTAATCATGACCTGACCATACGACTAATTCGGTCTAGTCGTATCCAAGACAATACCTAAGGGATTAGACACTGGAAAACATATGACTCAACCCTACCACTCGTAACTTATCCTCATGGCTCTTAGTAAGCCACTCACACTAAGAGCCAAGTAAAGTCACTAAGTAACTAATTTTGTTAAGTATTGTCCTAACGACTCATCACCACCACTAACGAGTCATACCACCAAGTTGATACCAAGGCCAAAAATACAACCACTACCTATTGCACACCTAATTGCTAGGGTCACCTAACCCGTACCTATACCTTATGACCCATATCAAGATTCGTTACTAGAACTCTGAGATCAAAGCTCAATACTTTCCAAGGACAAAATCCATGGTGTTTCAGTTCCCCCCTAGTTAGATCATTCGTCCTCGAATGATAGGACAAGGAAGTTACTAGCACGATTAATCACCCAAACATCTTTACTCGTACCTTTAAGACAGAAAATAGAATACAAACGAATTCACAATCTACCCTTAAAATAGATAGAAGACAAAGATGTTAAGAGTAATACATTCCTTAAGCACAATTTTCCAGTATGAGAAATATGAATGGATACTTGGACTTTATGTTCTCTTTAACTTTCCAAGTAGCCTCTTTGATCTTATGGTTCCTCTATAGAGCCTTTACTGAAGCTATGTCTTTGGTCCAAAATCGACAAACCTACCGATCTATGATTTCAACCGTGACCTTCTCATAAGATAGGTAATCTGAAATACCTATATCCTTGATAGGTATAATCTGCGATAGAATAGCAACACACTTTCTCAACAAAGACACATGGAACATCAGGCAAATGGAGCTCAAACTAAAAGGTAACTCAAACTCATACGCAATATTCCCAAACATTCTCAAAACCAAGTATGGACCAACATACTAAGGACTGAGCTTCCCTTTCTTTCCAAACTGCATCACTCCCTTCATCGGAGACTCCTTTAAGAACACCTTATCCCCAACCTCAAACTCCAACTTTTGATTCCTCATATCTGCATAGGACTTTTGGAAACTTTGGTTAGCTTTGAGCCTTTTCTTAATAACCTTCACCTTCTCTATTGCTTAGTTAACCAAATCTGAACCATATATCTTTGCCGCACTAACCTCAAACCATCCAATAGGTGACCTACACCTCCTACCATACAAGGCCTCAAATAAAGGTATTCAAATGCTACATTTGTAGCTATTATTACACAAAAACTCTATAAGACTCAAATACTTACCCAACTATCTCCACAGACAATCATACAAGCTCTAAGCATATGTTTTAATGTTTGATAGTATTTTCTGCTTTCCCATCCAACTGTTGATGGAGAGCAGTATTCAGACTCACCTTGGTCCCCAAACATTTATGTAATAACAGCTAAAAGTGGAATGAAAACTCTGTACAATGATTCAAGATAATAGAAATAGGTACCTCATGCAAATCCACAATATCTTGGAGGTACAACCTTGCATAATGCTCTAGAAAAAAATTAGTCCTCACTAGCAAAGAGTGAGCAAACTTAGTCATCGTATCCATGGTGATGCAAATCAAATGAAATTAGTTCCGAGACTAGGGAAGATTGGCAACTAAATCCATGTTGATCACATCACACTTTGATACAGGCAACTCAATTTCTTCATATAACCTCTTGGGTCTCATCTGCTCAACTTTCACTTATCGGCACACTATGCACTTAGCTACAAAACTAGCCATATCTTACTTTATATTATTCCTCCAATATATTTACTTAAGTTCATAATACATTTATATTGATCCAGGATTAATAGCATAGCACGACTCCTATGCCTTAGCCAAGATCCTCTCTCACAATCCATCCATATTTAGAATGCATAATCTCCCTTTGTACTGAAAGGTACCATCACCACAAACCTCAAAAGGCATTACTTTCCGCCCATCTGCATCACCCTTGATCTACACCAAGATAGGATATGACACTTGCTTCTTCACCTCAACACCCAAGGATGAATTTACCACCTCCTGGACAAACATAACACCATCTTTAGAGTCCATGAGGAAAACTCCAAGGTTAGCCAAATGTTAAACATCTTTCACCAATTCTCTCTTTCCTTTATACATATGAGCTAGACACCTTATGGATAACCTGCTAAAGCATTACAACCACATTAGTTATATATATGGATAGTAGTAAAGACTCGTGTCATAATTCTTGAGCAGATAAAGTTATCTTCTTTCCCTGAGTTTAAGCTCTTTCTGAGTAAACAGATATTGTAGGCTCTCATGATCTAAAAAGATATCCACACACGCACACCATACAAGTAGTAATGCTATATTTTCAATGCAAACACCACAACCAAAAATTCCAAGTCATGTGTCGGATAATTCTTCTTATGCACCATCGACTGTCTAGAGGCATAAGCTATCACCTTTCCATGCTGCATCAAGATGCAACCAAACCCCATACGGGTTGCATTATAATAAACAACAAATCCATCAGTGCCTTTGCACAAAGTCAGGACTGGTGGCAAAGTAATCTTATCCTTCAGCTTCTCAAAAACTACCCTCACAAGCATTAAGCAACAAAACCTTTACCTTCTTATGAGTTAACTTAGTCAATTGGGTCATTATAGTGAAATTTTTTACACAAACCTTATATAGTAACCAGCTAAACCCAAGAAGGTCTAAATATCGATAGGAGTTGTGGGCCTAGGGCACTTCTTAACCACTGCAACTTTTTGGGTATCCACTATGATCCCTTGACTAGAAAAGACATGACCTAGAAACATGATAGCGTTAAACTAGAATTCACATTTGTAAAATTTTGCATACAACTATTGCTCATTTAGGTCTGTAATACAATGCATAGGTGATTGACATGATCCACCTCACTCTTAGAGTACACCAGAACATTATCTATGGACACAATCACGAAAAACTCCAGAAACTTAATGAATAATCTATTTAGCAAGTCCATGAATTCCACCAGGGCATTGGTCAATGAAAAAGACATAACCAAAAACTCAAAATACCCATATAAGGTACGGAAAGCTATCTTAGGAATATCACATCCCTAATTATTAGTTGATTATACCCGAACCAATGAACAATTTTAGAGAAAACTTAGCACCCTGAAGCTGATCAAGCTAATTATCTATCCTTTGAAGAGGTTACATATTATTTACTATCACCTTATTCAAATATCGGTAATCAATACAAATCCCAAGGGAACCATTCTTCTTACGCAAGAAAAACAGTGATGCACCCTTTGGAGACACATTAGGATAGATAAAACCATTATCTAAATTATCCCTTATTTGCTTCTTAAGATCTTTTAACTTAGCCGGAGCCATTCTATATGGGGGAATAGAAATAGCACGATTTTATAAAACAAGGTCAATCCCAAAATAAATCTCTTTATCGGGAGGGAAACCAAAAAGGTTGTCAAGGAAGGCCTCAGGGAATTCATTCACCAATATGGCAAATTATTAATATGGACCCTCTGAGTTAGAATATTTAAACTAGACAATATGATAGAGATACCTATTGGAAATTAATCTTTTATCTCTAAGATATGATACGAACCTCCCCTTAGAATCTAGAGAACTACCCTCCCACTCGCTAACTGGCTCATTTTTGAATTTAAAGATAACCTTATAGGTTTAATAGTCTAAAGAAGCATAATATGGTTGCGACCCATCCATCCCTAATATAATATCTAAATAAACCATGTCTAACTCAAACAAATCTACCAAAGTCTCCCAACCACCCACAGATACTAGACAACCCCTACAAACTCTCCTGATAACCTCAAAGTCACCCACTAGGGTAGAATCAAAGAGAGGTCTAAAATACACTCAAGATTTGAACTAAAATACACAGTCACAAAGGAGGTCACAAATAAAATATTGGTGCCCAGATTAAGTAGATAGTTCACATAATGGAAAACAAGTTTCAGTATCCTAGTAATGACATCAAGTAATACCTTGAACTCCTGACGGGTAGTGAGAGCATAGATTCAATTTCTACTAGTGTCGGAGCCAATTGACCCACTTCTCTTTGTAATACTTTCCACCATCCCTACAAGCCTTCTGTTAACCACCACCCTTCTTAGAAAACCTAACATTTTTGCTTTACCTCTCCTCTATCTGTGCCTGCTTCTTCTTCTATTTCTTAACACTATTGTATGTAAACACCAACTTAGAGATGTCCATTTCCTTTTTCAACTAAGCAGTCTTACTTTCTAAATTCATGTTTTGGGACAACCCAAAAGAAAACTTTATTATTCTAGACCTCATTCTAGAAACAAACTTCGGATCGAACTGAGAGAAACGGTGAAACTTTAAGGCATACTATTTGATAGACATCTTTCCTTACTTCAGGTTAAAAAACTCTTACTCTATTGACTTCCTCAACTCCTAAGGAAAAAGATAGTCCAGGAAAGCATCTGAAAAATCCTCTTACAGGGCTGACTCAGTGTCCTCACCTACTGACTGGTCCTATTCCTTGTATGATAGATAGGCCACATCTTTCAACTAGTTGGAAGCAAACTCTACGCCCACAAAATTAGTGGCATGCATAACATAGAAGATCTTTTCCATCTCATCCAGTAAACCTTGAGGATCCTCTTAACTTTAACTACAGTTAAGTTTAGAGGATTCAACCTCATAAATTGCCCAACCCTTATGGCCTCAGAAGATGGAGTAACAGAAGCACCACACTCGGCCAGAGAAATTAACAACTGTTCAAACATATGAATAGACTGATGAAACTCAATATTTATCATATTAAACTGAGGAGCTTGAGAAGATTAGAGGGGACCGATGGAACTCCAGGAGGACAATCTAGAACTAGATACCTAGATCGTGTTTGGACCCATAAGTAGGATGAGTCCCATCAATATTATCCACAGGTAGGACAAACGAGTTTTTATGAATTCCAGATCATGTGGGAGGCATGATCTGAAAAGAAAAAAATGGGTCTTACAGAATATTTTAGGACCTTAGAATCTACACCTCAAAAATAGAATAAAAAAAAGAGAAACATTCCTAAATGCCTCGTAGCCTATCCCTTATGATTGTGGTGTGCTACATATCCTTAAAAGAGACTCTACTCAACATGGTGATAACTCTCCACTCACTCCCATATTTTTAGAGGCAAAGTGATCATTGTCAATATCCCAACTTACATTGGGTTAGAATTCACAAAGAGTAGAATTTAAACTTCAAGACCTATGGGTTTTCTGGTTACTAAAAAGAGTAACCAAAATGAATGAAAAGAGAAACATTTAAGGTAAATTTGGGGTTTGATTAGGAATTGGGTTGTATCAATCTTCAATAACACTACAAGCCACAAAAACACTTTTGAGTTAAACCATGTTTGCAGAAAATCTCGAGAGTATGTCTACCTAAAGGTAAAAAATGTGTAGGTTAGAGATGGTTCAACATGACATCTATTTGTCGAGAAAGAGATAGACTAGGTCGAAAGTCTTTGGGGTTAGTTTTTTAACAAAACCTCAAAGATTTCTTCCACTGGATCTTTAGAGAACCTAACAAGTTTGGCATAGTCACCCAAAACCTCATCCGGGCATCCATATTTCTAGTAAGATGCCCATGACATGACTTACACTCTATTTATTTTTATTTCAAAAATTGCAAAAGGTAGTAAACCCCATACTTGATTGTCCATCATTGACTTAAACCCCTTTAGCCACTTTTCAAGGATGCTATGGGTTCCTATAGGTTCACCTTCATCCCTCTTTCAAGGATGATAAAGGTTTTCTAGAGTTTTGGGTTTACACCCATCAAACACATTTAGATATTTGTAATTTTCACCCAAAAATTCCTACTATTAAGGACAAAAATTAGTGGAATCCATAATCAATAATTAAAACTCATGTAAGCATATCAACACCCACACATAAATACATTTTAGTTCAGCATAATCCCAAGACTAAAATATTTAGCTACTCATGAAGAAAGTAGAGAAAGATATACCATCATATGGGTTGTTCAAAACATTCATCTTTCACAAATACTAAAGATTCAAGTCTCCAAAGTTAGTTACAAAACTTTTCCAATTTAGGGTTCATGATTAAAATTCAAAAATGTTAATCAAGTAAGCAATACCCAAAGAAGAATGGGTTTTAGACTATAAAATAATTGGGATTCGGCCCAGTGAATTTAAAAAGCTACCCTAGAAACCATTCTCCCTTAGTTGAAATTGCATTTAGGTTGTCCACGACAGTGGTATATGCTACCACGGTTGTACTTTTGTGATCGCATTTTATTAACCCTCTTGACTGACTACAACCGAGGCTTTATAGCCTGTGGTCACAGTAACTGAGGCTGATGACTGCTTAAGGTCTTCAACTGCATTCCTTTGCTTTAATTTGATCTCTTTTAGGTCCAATCCACATCTTTCTATCTCACCAACTCTATTCCTATAAAAGGTGGATATTGGTGGATTTAATCACGATATGCCTCATTTATTTATTCAAAACACGGTAGTGTGCACGAATGTTGAGTGCAAATGAGTGGTAAAATCACCACTCATCAATACACCCGAATTAAAATCTTGTTTGTCCTCAAGAAACAACACCGTTTATCATGAGACAATTTCACATGTATGCCCATATTTTATTAATTATCATGATGACTATAACTTGATTACTACTATAAAAAGCTCTTCACACATGGGAAAAATGATTTTAATGACACCTCTAAATATCAAACGGAATATTCAAGCACACAATAAACTTTAAGGAGAAACCATATGACCACTACTAATTCTCTAGAAATGAATCACTTTTTAACCTCAACCACATTATACTCCCCTTTGTCTTATTTTTTGGAAGATGAAAAAATCATCCACTTCAACTTGATCACATGCCTCTTCACAAGAAATAAAATTTCACACACACCAAGTTATCAACCATGTAACAAAGAATTTAAGTGCAAACACTCTCTCCAAATAACTCTCAATGCTAACAATTACCATGCCATAGGCTTGCCCCTACTTTCAATCACCACTACAATGACTATATCTTGTTTTTAACCAGGAAGGACTTTTTGAGATAGTAATATAGGTTTAGTGTAGGGTAGGATATTAATTTAGGAAAACAAGGCGAAACCCTCCTTGAATTTATACATCACACTTTTTTCACATTTAATGTCAGGCTATTTCTTATCTTTCACAATTGTGCCTACTTTGCCTTTCTTGGTTCACCCACTTTCTTTTCACTTCTCTCTTTATATGTGCATAATTCATGCATTTCATTCATTTTTTGAATCTTTTCTTTCTTTTAATAGTTTTGTTTTATTTGCTAAAGCTCATAGGCATTTTCTAATGATTTTGTGGCCCAACAAAACCTCTTACAATTTCCACCATACCCAACTTATGCTTTTAGTCTCAATTGATATTCTTATATTCAAAGAGGATAAGGTTCAAGAGAGAAATGTTAGAAGGGTCACGACTTACAAAGTGTTTTCCAAAGAAAAGTCAAAGGCTCAAAGTGGGTGACTAAGGATAGCTCCTATGTATTGGTAGGATTTTTTTTGGCTAAAGTGGGCTTCCAATGTCATAAATATGGACAAGGATCATTTTACCAACCAAATAAAATACAAATTTATCCTTGAGAGACTAATGGGGCATGTTGTAGATGGTATAAGTATACACGACATAAAGAAAAATAATCTCCCATACATGGCATGCAAATCTTGTTGATAGGTTTCAATTGTTTTTCCCACTTGGGACAAAAAATAAAGTACCAAGAATTTTTCCTATGTCAATTTCAGAGTCATAAAAGGGGAAAAAGGTTTGTTACAAAGTTGCTTATGTCCATGCACTCGAATTTTGCAAAAAATTTTGATGGAGGGGGGTGTTTTCTTTACATACGCACCATACATAATTTCCTAACCATGGAAACAACCCATGAAATGGTCTCACAATATGTATTTAGTATGGGCTAACTACCCATATTGATACTCAGACTTCGCCAATGGGTTTGAATGCAATCCCAAATCAAGAATGCCATGGGTACTCAGACTTCGCCAATGGGTTTGAATGCAATCCCAAATCAAATATGCCATGGGTAATCAGACTTGCCCTACATTTTTTGACCTTGATGCCATTGGTATTCAAACTTCCCCTGCATCCATGGTTAAAAATTCAATCACGATTTTTTCCTATTAAGAATGTCGTCACTCATTCTATCTTTGGGAAAAGCTAGTCAAATTAAAAAATAAAGCAGCAATCTAGGAATAAGCTAACTAATCTATGCAAGTGTGGGCACCATCAATACGCCAGAATATTACAACAAAAATAAAAAATAAGAATCATCCAAAAGAGTAAAAAATATACAGAAGTATCAATTATATAGACACAAATCAAATAAATATGGAGAAAGGCACCCCTAACTAAAAAGGTAGTAGGGTCCCCATTCCATATATAATCAATGACAAAAGAGATAAGGCTCCTCTCTAAAATCATATCAAGGGTTGTTATCACTTTCAGTCTCTATATCATCATCAGGCTCCTTAGGATCAGACCGGTAGATAGGGACTCATCATCACTCTTCACCCAGGAGTAAAGATGTTGATCTCAGGGTTTAAGCACCTTTCGTAAGCCCTTTACCCCCTTTCATATCTTGTTAAAGAACTCATCCATTTTTTCTCCCTTATGACTAACTTTTCATGTATAATATAGAGATCTTTATGTGACACCACCAACAATAAGTAGGCTTTCTCAAGCCTAAGAATAGTAGCTTTCTAGTTCTTTTGGTCCTCTCTGTACTTATCATAGTTGGACCATAACACATATGTATGATGAGTGGTGAAGGGCTCTCCTGGTCCTTAGGGAAAACTAGACACAAGATCCCTGCTGACTGCAATATAAACACCAATATCCTCAAAAGTATCGATGGTGGATGATCTATGAAATATAGGATTAGTTCATGCCGACATCTCAAAGTCGATCTTTCTCTTATTGCTTAAGCCCAATGTTCCCTCTCCTTAAATCCTCAAGGGGTAGATAGGGGTGTTAGAGAACACCCAAGTATCTCCAGCATACTCCTCAACTCCAGCTCTCCTACAAAGCTCAGTAATTAAAGAGGCAAAGAAGAGATGCTACCACCTTGGTCCTTAAAGTTGTCCATTTCATTGACCATGAGTTGACCAATATCTAAAAGAATGTCATTTAGAATATAGGCAACCATCCGAGAATGTAGATCTGGGAATGCTGTCATGTGGTTTCAAGGGGAGACTCGACTACATAGAATATGCAACAAAAGCCTAGCCTCAAAAGTGAAGTCATGAATGTAGATGTTGATTTTTGTTTTCATCCAAGAGACTTCCTTTTTGGGACATAATTTTTATTCTAACCAACTGCCCGACTTACCCCTTTTTGCTTTGAATTCTACCATGTCTATATGCGGGAATCCATCAACTTCATTGATTTTCTCTGCCCTAAATCACACAGTTTTTTGTGGATCTTAATAGTCATATTGGATGGATACGAGAAAGAAACTTCGATAATGTTTGCATAGAATTCACAGACCCATTGCTTATTTGCATTTTATGGATCCCGAGCAAAACACCGCCACACTGTTGCTTCAATCTTGTCATGAAATGATAAAAGATTTTTTGCCATATTGTCCAAGAAAATTTCTCTCTTCATGAGCATTTTTGTCTTCAAAATATCACTACAGTAGTGAGCGTGGCACTCAGGTGCCACGAATCGGATTTGATCATACTTTTCCATGAGATTGTCCAGAAAGCACTAAGCACGCATGGCATTAATCAATGACAATTTTACACACAAACTATGACACATTGTCCACCAAAGCTCATTGAATGGGAAATTTATGGTATTTGGCTAAAAATTTGAAGTGCAGGATTTTTGGCATGGTAGGGAACTAGCTTTAGTTACCGTAATCAAGGGCTATAACTGCGTTTTCATTGCCACGATTGTGGTCCTATGACCTCGATTGTGATAACTTAGGCTGATTTAATACTAGTTTTCCATGTTAAAAATTTCCCAATTTCTAGTACACCAACATGTTCTATAATATAGATTCACATTAAGAGCAAAGAACATGATTATTAGGTGATTGATTATGCCATTTAAATTCAAAAACCATTATTGAATACTTCTTTGGGTAATATATCAAACACTTGGTGTGCTCACTCCTTTTTGTCACCATTTCACACATATTTTTCGGTACTCAAGATTTCCCCACTTATGTGCACACCATATTCTAGCAGCTAAACACCACACAAGAACCAAGTACGAAAACATGGAAGCATGTGAATCAAAGATCTAGGCCCTCTCTACATCATGCATTATATGGCCTATTTTCAAAAATCAAACCATGGATTCATGGCTCCTATAAATTTGTGATGCATGAGGTATGCAAGGATTCTGTTGGAGAGCTCACAAACTTGGCGAAAATTTGGTCCAATTATTGAGTAAAATTTGAAAAGGGAGTGTGAGAGAAATGGGTGAAATAAACTAGTCATATAACTGAGGTGGTTGTAGTTGCACCCAAGGGCCAACGATACCAGACACAAAAGTGGCCGTAATCGCAACTAAGGGCCCGCAATTGTGAAAACTAAAAGCATTTTTGTTCCGCTATTTTCCCCTGTTCAGGTCAATTTACAACTTGACACATTTTCCCCAATTAAGTTTTCTATTCAAAATTTTCATACTTTCCCCATTTTTTAAGCTCATCCAATAAAATCTATAGTACCACAAATCCATGGGTTATTAAAATTACCAAACAAAATCTACCCGACAACATCATAAATAAAGGATACGAGCCACTATTTTGGCATTTGTGGGTTTTCTCCCACATAGCACCTTAGTTAACATTGTGGTATGATGTATTATTTCATCCATTCTCAAGGTGGGTCCTTAAGCCCTCCTTAATTCACCTCCTCAATCACAATATCCTCCACAAATACAACTTGAAACTCTACGGATTTTGATCTTTACCTTACAAACTGCAATAGAGACTTCATCATCTTGCACCATAAACTTTATTTCCCCTATTTCTCAGTCAACAATGGCCCTTCCGATGGATAAAAATTGATGAACAAGGATAATGGGCAGCTTTTGGTTTATTTAATAGTTTTTGGAAGTATAAACATGTCCACTTTGACTCCGTCTCTTCATAGACCAATCTACCATTAAGAGTCATTTAAATGTCAGGGTTGGGGCATCCAATCCAAGATTCTTATAGTTGAAAAATAGTATGAGGTTGATTTTCACACCAAGGTCACATAGAGCTTTGACAAACATATGCATTCTGAAGGTCCAAGGAAAGGTGAAAGCTCTGGAGTCATTTTTTTTCCAGCTATCTTTCTATTCAAGATAGCACTACAACGCCAGGTGACTTCAATGGTGTCACCTTCAATGAGCTTTTTCTTTGACATCAACTTTTTAATTACCTTAGCATATCCCAGGATCTCTTGGATCGCCTCAAGAAATAGGATATTGATGGATAGATTACTAAGCTTGGCCATGAATTTACTTCACTTGTCAACCTCCTCTTTTCTTTAAAATCATTGAGAGAATATGGGAGGAACATGGATTATAGGCCTTGCTTAATTTTGTGGCTTTTCAACCTAAACCATTTCTTCGTTAATTTCCTTGGACTCCTTACATTTTATTTTTGATTTTGAGGTGACACCTCCTTGTTCCTAGCCTTAAGCATCTTTCCACTAAGTCTCATTTCAAGTGCTTATCAAGTGTCTTCCCACTCCTAGTGATGATTGCTAGGACTTGAGTATCATTCTTTTAATTAGTAATCATGTCTCTAGGGAGAGTAACTCTAGGTCTATCAGTAAATTCAGTGAAGATTTGCCCAATTTGGGTCTCCAATTACTTCATAGAGGCGGAGTGGGACACCACAATTTGAGAAAGTTTAGATAAATCATCTTTTATTTCATGAACCATCTTGTTCATATCTTCCACCCTATTCAAAATTCTTTCTAGGATATCCTCGATTTTAAATTTCTTGGGTTTAATGGAGCTTTACTCCTTTCTTTTGTACCAATCATGGGCAGGCAAATAGCAGTCATAATAACTCTCTCTATCTCTCAAATCCTTATTATGCTTATTGTCCATCCAATCATGATTCCTACCTTTCTTGGATAGAAGAGATGGGAACCCCCGAGTAGTTAGCTAGATACTTAATCTCCCCATCTAATTTTTTCATCTCCTTATCATCCTCATAGGATTTTGATAACACGACATTTACCATTTTTGTTGGTACACCCGTAACATACTTTGTCAAGAGATTAAGTTTGGTCATCATCTTTGCCATACTCTCTTCCCTTTCTTCATTCTGCTTTCTTTTCTTTTTGTCAACTATGGACGTAGAGAGAGCGCTTTTGGGTACTTCGACATCTCAGGTATGCCAACATTGATTTTTATTTGTGGCCTCTCTAAGCAACTCCATTGTCGCATTATAGTGCAATTTCACTAGGGAACCTCCCACTATATTATCCACCACAGTTATGTTGAGAGGATCAAGGGCTCGGTAGAAGACTTGGAGAAACATCTTCTTAGTAACCTCGTAATTCTAGGATTATGCTAATTTTCCATTAAACCTCTCATTCTACATATAATGGTTCCCCATTCAATTGCAAAAAGTGTGTGATCTCATCTTGTTTTTTCAGTATTTTTGATAGAGGGAAGTATTTATCAAGAAAAACCATTCTAATCTCATCCCATGAAGTGTTTGAGCCCAGTAGGAGTGAGCAGAGCCATAACACTACCTCACCCATTAGTGAGAACTGAAAGAGGCAAAGATGGATAAATTCTTGAGTAATATGGACTATGTCGAATAACGCATACTCTTCGATGAAATTTTTTGAGTGAAGATTTGGGTCCGCATAAGCTTGAACCCCATAGAACCATTATATTTACAACATGTGTAGTATAACACTTGTTACATGTAAAATACCATTCCCATGAGTTGGTGGGATATGAACTGTACTTGTTTGGCCCACATCATTGAGTTGGCCCTCATCTTCGAGAGGGGAATCAAAAGCTCCTGCATGACTAGTACTATGGCATATTGCCCTATTTATGCTACGATCACCTATACAAAATCTAAAAGAACAAATAAAGTAAATGAAAATCACCCTGGGTACACCCAAGTAAAAATCACTCCTTAAAAGAGAAGTATAGATTCCACTCCTCGGAAACGACACCATTTTGATAACGATCAACTCACTCCCATATTTTGAAGTGTAAAGCAATCATTGTAAATATACCAATTCTTGTCTTGTTCGAATCGACAAGGAGTGGAATTTAAACATCAAGACCTATTAGTTCTCTAGTTACTAAAAAGGGTATCCAAAGTGAATGCAATAAGAAACATGTAATGTAAATTGGGGGCTTTGATTAGGAATTGGGTTGTATCAATCTTAAGTCACACTATAAGCTACAATAACACTTTCAATTTAAATCAAGTTAGGAAAAAATCCTTGGATTATCAATACCTAAAGGTAAAAAGTGTGTAGGTTAGAGATGGTTCAATATGACATCTAGTTGTTGAGCAAGAGATTGGCTAGGTCAAAAGGTTTTGTGATTATTTTGTCAACCAAATCTCAAAGATTTCACCGATTGGCTCTTTTGAGAACCTAACAAGTGTGTCATTCATAGTTACCCATAACCTCTATCGGGCATCCCTATTTATAAGAAGATGCCCATGACATGACTTACACTCCATTTACACTTATTTCTAAGCTTGTAAAATGTATTAAACCATATATTTGATCATCGACCATTGCCTTGTCCCCGATAGTCCTTTTTCAAGGATGCTATGGGTTCCTATCGGTTCACCTTCATCCCACTTTTAAGGATGATGAAGGTTTTCTAGAGTTTAGGGTTTTCACCCATCAAACTAATTTTGAGATTTAGGGTTTTCACCCACAAATTCCTACTATTAAGATCAAGAAATGGTGGAATCCATTATCAAAAACTAAAAATTTTGTAAACATATCTACACCCACACTAAAATACACTTTGGTTTAACATAATCCCATGACTAAAATAGTTAGCTACTAATGAAGAAAGTAGAGTAATATGTACCATCATATGGGTTTTTCAAAGCATTCATCATTCACAAAGACTAAAGATTAAAGTCTCCAAAGTTAGTTACAAAACTTGCCTAATTTAGGGTTCTTATTTAAAATTCAAAAATGTCTATCAAGTAAGCTATACCTAAAGAAGAATAATATAGACTATAAAAGTATTGGGATTCATCCTAGTGAATTTACAAAACCACTTTGGACAGCTTTCCCTATTAGCTGCAATTACATGAAGTTGTCTGTAATAGCGGTTAATGCGACCATAGTGGTACTTTTGTTATAGCATTTTATTGACCAACTTAACAGATCAAGACTATAGCCTATGGCCCACGGTCATGGTAAATTAGGTTGATGACTGCTCTAGGTCTTCAGCTACACTCTTTTGCTTCTATTTTATCTCTATTAGCTCAAATCCACATCTTTCTATCTCAAAAACTTTATTCCTACAAAATCTGGATACTAGTGAATTTAATCATGATTATTCCTAATTTGTTTATGCAAAACATGGTAGTGTGCACAAATGTTGAGTGCAAATAAGGGGTAAAATCACCACTCATCACACAACTTTGTGGACTCCCAGTTGACCTTGAACCTAGGGGTTTGATACCAATTTAACTTTACCCAAATTAGTGCGTAGACGTGTCAGTAATCTTAAGTCTAACTAGCACTAGAGACCACCCCTAATATCCTTCTGTTAATATTACTAAGTCTATGTCAAATGAATTCTAAAAATATAACAAGATAAAAAAATAGTAATCTAAGGATAAAAAAATATGTCCATAGTCAAAACCAAATAGTCACAACAAAATCTACAACCCATACCAATCCCAATACCAATTCTAACACTAATACCGATACCATCAATGCCCATAGTAGTCGCTCAAAGCCTTTAACCAAAATCAAAGAATATTTGATCAGGACATGACTCCGATCATAGACAAAACCAAAACCAAAGAAATAACAATAATAAAAAAAAGTCCATAGCATGAAAAAAAGCCTTTCGAAGTATGGAAGATCACCACTTCAATGTGAATGAAAGCTATTCCAGAATCCAAGTAATTGAGTTGGAGAAATGGTAGTATGGTCTGCTCTTGCATCTCATGGGTATACAATGCTCAAACATGATTAGCGAAGTGAATACTAGGATGTAACTCTAAAATAGATATAAAATAATGCCATCATTCAAAACCAAATCAAATAACTCTATGTAATCATATATATACTTACTGCGCCATTATATGGGACATGTTTTAGCATGAATTTTAAAATCTTAACTAGGGTTGTGTAGCTTAACCTTCATAAAATCTACCCATGTGCTATATGGGTCCTGCTCAACCTACTGAAAGGGCCTCAATGCGTGTTAACTGCATGAATAAGGGGTACAAAAAAAGATCCAGGAATGCCCCAACCCTATGTCAAACCAGGATACAATCATATCAATAGTGTTAACAATGAACTCAGGTTATGAAGACCAATCCTCATGATAACAATCATGAGTATCTAGTGTCCGTCCTTCGAACCCAGACCTTTATGAATGGCAATTATTAATTCTATTATTGCCCAATTTAAACCTTTAGCACATAACCAAACTAAAAATTTGAGGAGTCAATTATTAAGGCATTGTAAAGTGGTATCATCATACTGACTATAGCTTCCAAGCAATGTCATTAGCCAATAATTAAGGGATTTCCAAGAACTTTGCAGACTCTATTTATTTAAATCACTTGGAGGATTTCCATATACCTAAAAAGGTTTTCAATACAATTCCATTTATGGTCACTAAAGACCTTTTAAAGTCATTCATAAATCATTAACATTTTTATGCCAATCCTTAGTTCCAAAAAATTCACTCTAGTGACAGTTCCATTCTAATTAATATTTTCACAGACAAGTTAAGAGCATTTCATTATCACAGCCAAAATCATCAAATTTGGGTTTCAACCATGACCCCTCAACCAAATCACCATTATTATGAACCTACATATGCAAAACTATAATTAAAAATATGCATAGTCATACTTTAAAACATAAAAATAATATTCAATTATATGGACTCAAACCCCTCAACCTTGGCTTCAAAACCACCATTAATGGTTCATGCACAATGCTTTAAATATGTGCTTTTGTTAAAGTAATAATGATGGAAGATTCACAAGACTCAATTACATAGATTCATGGATATAAATTGATCCTTAATATCTTAGACAAACACTTTGGAAAATCCCTAGCCAATTTTGCTTGAGAGGATTTTGATAGAGTAAAAAGGATGTTTAATCTTGTAAAGGGTGGAATTAATTAATAAATATTAGTATTAGGACATGGGGTCTTAAGGGTTTTATGATAGAAATCTCTAAAGTGCCCCTAGCTAAAACCTATAAAAAAACCACAGGTGGTTATGAGTCCACCCCTTGACTTGTGAACAAAACATATGACTAAAACCTTTAAGTCGTCACCAAGACAATGAGTTGGAAATCCATACACTATCCACCATACGACTCTATGACCCTACTCATAATTTTACCATATGACTTGTATGGTCTTGTTGTATCCAAGACAGAACCAAATGGATTGGACAATGGGCAACATATGACTCTACCCTAAAACGCGTAACCTATCCTCACATCTCATAGTGAGTGACTCGTACTCATAGCTAAGTTAAGACACTGTGGAATTGATTTGGTTAAGGATCTTCATAATGACTCATCACCACTCCTAGCAACTCATACCACCAAAAAGAAAAACTCGACCACCACCCACTGTACACCTAATGACTAAGGTCACATTAGCTCATACCCAACCATGCAATTCGTATAATGATTTGTTACTAGGACAGTGAGCTCAACGCTCAAGAATTTTAGAAGGCCAAAATCTGGTATGTTTCAAGACCTAGTTATGTTAATGATATATCATGGTTCCTTATGTGGACCAGTTATTTGATGAGATAGTATGGTTCTCTGAGTGGACCATTTAAGTTGATGGCTGTGATTCTGCATTGCATGCAAAATAGAATATATGATATGTTTTGGATTGCATATAATTATTATGTTCCTATGTATATAGTTATACGTGATGTATATTTTACTGTCCTCTCATGTAAAGTTGTGGATTTTATGATTGACTTATTTATTGCAAGATTAATGGTTAATAATAGAAAAATATAGAGAGATAGTTCTCATGAAAAATTATTAATGAGAAAAAAAGTGATTTATAGAGAGTTGTTGTAACAACGTACGTACATAAGAATTATGGTTTAGATTAATTAATATACTATAGTAAGTTAATCATGCACTAAGGGTAAATATTTTTTGCATTGAATAAAAGAAATATACTAAAGTTTGAAGTTGAAGTAAATTAATTATGTTAAGATATTAACGTATATGATTGTGATGATCTCTTCTTATTTGCTATATGTTTTTTTATGTTCCTAACCCTGGTCGGGCAATAATACATAACAGTATGTGTGGTTGTACTGATACTACATTTGTTGTGTATCTATTTAGGAATATATCCATACTTCTGGTCTATTAGAGTTTATATAAGTAAAGTGGTCCTGTAATCCTACTCATACATGGATGTTGTGTCTAAGGTCATCATAGAACTTAACCTACCAAACTAGTTTTGTAAAGTCAAAATTATTTGTTGTTCCTCCATTTTATTAGTACTCTTGTACCAGTTTAGACTAGATTCTATAATGTCGCTCAGTAGAATTTTTCAATATACTTTTTGTCAAGTTTTACTTAAATAGAAGGTTTATTTAATAATTATTCTTGACTCTATATTTAATATCTTCAATAGTAATTAAATGGTTGGGTGAAAAAAGTTCTCATATTTAGGGTAACATTATGTAGGTGCATGCACTATTCGTGATCCGGGTCATGACAAGATAGTATGAAAGTACAATTTATCAGTCTCCTAATATAAGAGAAAATATTGAGTAAAGTTTTTTGGATTGGTGTTTTGGAATCTACATCAAATCTATAGGAATCTATAAGGTATTTAGGATTCTATTTTATTTTTTTTCTATCCTATCATGTTATTTCTATGCTGCCTCTTTAACATAAGTGTAATTGGAATACCAACTATCACAATTAGGAATAGTTGGTCCCTTTGTTATATTGTAATGTTTGAAAGGTTGGAATCATGTTATTTTGAAAAGTAAAGGTCAATTACAAGTATAAAACTTATATTTTAAAGTTGTGAATTGTGTTTTGCATGGGTCGTACATGCATCTTTTAGGTGGTTATATTATTTAATGTAGTGAGTACTATCATAGTTAGTCTCATTGGTAAATATAGCTCCATCATTAATTGATCTATTAGGTTTATTGGAAAAATACTTCTTCTTTAAAGGTCTTGTTATGTTATAGTTGAATGCTACGTGTACTCTTTATCTGGATTGTCATTACATTTACTATATCATCGCTTTACTGTGTGATGGGTTTATTTTAGTCATGTAAGTGGATATTATGAGTGATTTAAGATGAGTTATTATGGAAGACTATCTGTGAATTGTAGAGGCTAGGTGTGATTTTCAAGTATACTAAGATTTCTTTTAGTCTTTGAAAATATACTTAAGTTCCTTGTGTAGTCCAACCATTGATGATTATATATGGGATTTTTGCACAGTCCGAACCTGTGATGACTATACCTATGATCCTTGGGTGGTTGAACCCTTTGATTATAGTTGGAATCTTTATGTTGTCTAATCTTTAATGATTATATATGGGCCTGAAGTGCTATTGGGTCATCTTTGGGTTAATAATCTAGTTAATGAGTTGACTTTTTAATGATGCTTTACTAAGTGATTGGTTAAAATTCCATAAACTAAGTTACTTTGAACAACCTTGGTGACTTAAAACTAAGGAGAAATGGCTATTTATATTAAATTAGTTGTTTCCCATTATAGGAAGGGGGAGGTTGTAATACAGGCTTTACGTAACATTGGTAAGTTAGACATTAATTGTGTGACTGGCAATTATGTAGCGTATTTGGGTAAAACATTTAATTGATATTAGGAGGGTAAGGGGCATTGATTTCCTAATGAATGGTTACTATGAATGAATAGAATTGGTTATGTTTTAAGGATATGAATAAAGTGATATCAAGATAAAGTGCATAGGCTTAATGAGGAGGCATGGTTTCTAGACAGACCTTGTAATTGGCTCATTATAACTTGATATTGAGTTTATTCTTATCGTATGGGATAAATATTGGTAAATAGTATACCATAAATATGGTGTAGTTATGTTGATAAGGTTAGTCAAAATAAGTTTGATTAGCTATGATCGAGGATCAACAGTTGTAGGTTGTACTGGGGGGTAGAGTTAATAGAGGTGCTTATACATATGCATATCCCTATAATCAATACATGATAGTAATTTATTGGTCTTGACATTGAGTGGTTGAGGCAAGTTATATGGTTTGATAAACTAATTTGAGTTGTGGTGGAAAGTATATGTGATAGTGAAAACCCATAATGATTTGTTGGGGATGTAATGTTAGTCATAGAATTTGTTACCATGTAAGCATCTCACTAAAATTTCTCCTTGTATAGGGATGACAACCTTAGAGTAATATTGTAAGACCCAGAAAAATTCTCTCATAGCCTTAGCCTTAGAGCATGTTTAGTATAGTGTAAATTCATTCCTAAAAGGTTGAGAAGTGTCTTCCTAAGTGAGAAATATTTTGAACCATGTAGAATTTTCCTAATATCAACTTTTTTTCATGTAGATCAGTGAATAAGCTTTCCATCGATACCAATTTTGTCAAAATTTGTCATCGGACAAGGAAGATATGGCCATTTTACAGAAAGGAGTCGGAATCGCCTAGGTACGACGGTCGAGTTGATGGACCATCGAGCTTGCGATGGACCATAGCCCAACCCATCTCAACAAAGGAAGTGACTCCCTTTGTTTTACAAAGTGTGACATCCAGGACGACGGACCGTACAGGCTGTGACGCACCGTCGCTAGGACCGTCAAACTAAGCGATGGACCATCACTTCGACCTTCAAAACCCTCATTCAACATTTTTAACTCGATTTTAAAAGGGCTTTTTGGTCCTTTTTCCACTCTTTTCAGCCCCTATTTATATCCGATTAAGACTCATAATTTCATTCTTCATCTTTAACATAAAAAATTAGAATTTCTATAAAATCAAAAGCTTTCTTTCTTCTTCAAGAAAAATGAGGAGAAATCAAGAATCTCTCCAAGAGCCTTCAAGAAAAAGTTTTCTAAGGTATACAAATATTGATTCTTGGTTCCTTTCATCCAAGAAGCTCAAGAATCATTTTTGAAATTTCAAATATCTTATGTTAATGAGTTTACATGATTCTTGTGTATTCATATTGTTGTCCATGCTATTATTGAGTTTTGATTCATGTTTGTTTACAAGATTTTCAAGTTTTAACCCTAGTATGTGATATTCATGTGATTTTCATGATAAATTCTCTTTAAGTTGCTTTCTAAGTGATGTGTTCATGTCAATTATGTGTAGAAATTATTGAATAGGCAAAGCATACTCCCCATATGTTTGATAAAATGTTTATGTGAAGAAATTAGAGACATTATAGGATGTTGACTAGAAATTCCCAACTGTGTGCAAGCCCATCCATGCCAAGTGTTTGTTGAAAAGCATTAGTGAGGGAATTGTGGCATGATACCATGAAATTCCCTAATTATGTGCTCTTTATACAAACTAAGTACTTGATGCAAGACCTTGTTAAGATTCAGGGCATGGTGGTTAAGTGAGCACTCCCACAGTTGTAGTTTCAATATCAGTCTTTAGAGTAGAATGCAAAAATCAGGACTGTCAGATACAATCACCTATATCAGTAAGGAACTTAGATAGTTCCATTTAATAATGGATCACCTGCTAGATAGGCTTGATCTAAGTCTTAGATTCAGTTGAGTATTCTCATTATCAGATCCAGAGATCACCTGTTAGATAGGCTTGATTTCAGTCTTAGATTTAGTTGAGTAATCTCATTATTAGAACCATAGATCACTCGTTAGATAGGCTTGATCACAGTCTCAAATTTAGTTAAGTAATCTCATTTTCAGATCCAGAGATCACCCGTTAGATAGGCTTGATCTCAGTCTCATATTTAGTTGGGTATTCTCATTATCAAATTTTGAGATCTTCTGCTAAATACGTTTGATCTCAAACATAATCATTTCTTATCATTGATAGTAGATTCAGGTATCATCCCTTAGAGAGGTTTGACCTCAAATTCAGTCAGTTGAGAGTAGTAAGCTCAGCTTTAAGTCATTGATATAAGTATATTAAGTTAATCAGTTTCAGTATCATCAGATTTCGAGATCACTTGCTAAATAAGACTGATCTCAACTCCAGTATTCAGTTATCAATATCAAGAGATTCAATTTTTCAGTATCTTAGTATTAGTAGTGATTTTAAATACCAGTAATGCAGTACTTAAGTTGCAGTATTTCGAGTCATAATTATTTCAGTTATGATTTTTGCTTTCATGCATGTGTTCTCATTCAGTACTCTCATGATTACTAAGTTAAAGCCCTTGCATTTACCTTTACCTCATCTTTAAATTCGGTAGATTCCCGTACTGATGAATTTACACTATGGTATTTTATTTGACACCACAGGTTAAGAGGCACGAGATCTAGAGTACCACAAGCAGCTCAGTCCATGTCAGTAGAAGTAGATGTAGAAGTAGTTACAATTTATTTGAGGATGATCCTTATTTTTTACTATCACATCTGACTTAGTTTATTTTCAATAGACGAAGTTTGTTGTTGACATGTCCCATCAACTCCACAGCTCAGACAATTCAGAGGCTTTTTAGACGAATGAAAATATTAAGTTTTTAGTTTTAAGTATTTTTAGATGTTTTGAACTTTATGGTCAGTTTCTGCATTTACTATTTATATTATGCAATGCACAGGTATAGATATCAGTAAAGGGTTGCATGTGGTTCTTTGAAATCATGAGCACCGTGTGATATTTTGGTTCCAGAAAATTGCATCATTAAAACTTGGTATCAGAGCCTAAGGTTCAATAGTTTCCTAGTGAGTCTGAAAAGCCGGATCTAATAGAGTCTTGTGCATGGGTATATTTCTCACCACATTTTTGTAAAAGAGGCTATAAGATATTTTTAGAAGTAGTTTCCCTTCTTTCAGCATTCATATCGTGCGAGTGAGCATGAGCTCAAATTTTTCCTCAGTCTAATATGCCTTTTTCTTCCATTTATAGTGTATGCCTTCTCACAGACATAATGCCCATAGGGTTGATGACCAGCCACCTCAGCCAGTAGATCCTGAGAATGAGAATGTGTCACATGTAGAGTTTTGGGTAGGTTTTCAAGGCTAGCCTAAGCTGTGACAACTAGTGTTCAGAGAAACCGTCAAGCTGTGTCCCAACCTCAGCAAGATGGGGGTTTAGCCGTAGCTAAAATTAGAGAGTTCATAAGAATGAGCCTGCCAGAATTCCTTGGGTCAATAATAGGTGAGGACCCGTAGCTTTATCTAGAGGAGGTGAGGAAGATCACCTAGATTATGAATATTTCTAAGGAGGAGAGTGTTGAGTTAGTGTCCTTTAGGCTGACGGATATTGCTCATGATTGGGTAGTGATGTGTAGGAAGAGTAGAGGGGAGGATACAACTCCCGTGACTTTGTAGGAGTTTTAAGATGCCTTTCTAGATAAGTTTTTCCCGCTAGAGATGAGAGAATCTAAGGTAGAAGAGTTCATGAACCTAAGGCAAGGATCCATGATATTGAAAGAGTATTTTCTTAAGTTTAACCAGTTAGTTAAGTATGCCCTTGACCTGATAGATAACCCTAGAGGGAGTATGAGTAAGTTTGTGACTGGTATGTGTTCGGGTTTGTGTTGAAAGAGTTTAGAGATGCTATGAACAATAGAGATATGGTACTTACTAGATTGATAATGCGTGCACATCAAATTGAGGTAGATAAGACAAAATAAAGAGAGAGAGAGTGAGTAAGAAAGCCAGAACAAATAGTCATAGTTTCTCTCAGGTAGGGTCCCAGGCTGGTAGCCGTCCTCAGCATAGCTAGAGATTTTCAGTCCTTGCTCCATCCTCAGCTGGTGTACCTACACCAGAGTTTAAGAGGATTAGTCATGATTGGGCACCAGACACCAAATCCTTGAGTAGTGCTAGTGGTGTCGTACTTATCCGCTTTGTTAAGAGTATGGCAAGAGCCACCTAGGTGTGTGTAGAGCCAGTAGTGATGTGTTATTTGGGTGTGGTAATCTAGGCTACAGAATGCGAGAATCCATTAGTGATGTGCCAATAGTGGTCAACGTCAGAATAGACTCTAGGCGCTTCTAACCCACCATGATTAGGAAAGGTTCCCTGATATAGATTGGGTATGTTATGATTCCTTCATCTTTATGATATGCATTATTAGATCCTTTGCTCCCATTTTGAGATTATATGTCAGCATTAGTCATGCTTTAGTTTCAGATCTCAGTCGGTCAATCATGGCCCAGTTCATAGGTGCCCCGTGCACTGCCCTCATATTTCAGCAAGGTTTTTGTAAAGGGACATAGATTCCCAAGGGGGAGATACCCCATACTATAGTGATTCTTTGATATCATTACATTTATTCAGTTGCATGTTCAGACTCTTCTTACGAAGTTGACATCAGTTATCATTGCATACCAAGTCATGCTTTGAAGAGTCAGTTCAGTCAGACATTCATGCATTAGATATGCATGTTCAGTAGAAATAGTTCAGTTTCTCAGTGTGTTCAGTCATGCATTCATGAGATCAACTCAGTTATGAGTCCATTCATCTATTATGCATGTCTATTATAAGAATTTAGCATATGAGTAGCTTCAGTCGAGTATTCCATACATCAGATTAGCATATCCAGTATGAGAGATCAATATATCATTATTTCCAATTACGTAGTCATATTTCAGATTCTCTTATTCCTTGAGTAAGTTAATTTGATCACTATTCTTAGCCTATGGAGAGACATTCAAGGACCAATGTATCTAAGGGGATATATTGTAAGGCCCCACAAAATTTTCTCGTAGTCTAAGACATAGAACGTGTTGTGTGAAGTGTAAATCGGCCCTAAATAGTTGACAAATGTCTTGGAAGTGAGAAAATTTCTTCAAAATCTGGCATCGGACGAGGAAGTTATGGCCATTTTACTGAAACTAGTCGGAACCACCCAAGTGTGATGGCTAGGTTGATGGACCGTCAAGCGTGCGATGGACAATTGTCCAGCGCATCGTAACCAAGGCAGTGACTCCCTTTCTTGGTGCAAGTGTGATGTCTAGGACAATGGACCGTCAAGGCTGCGATGAACCTTCGCTAGGACCGTCGCCGCTGAGGTAGTGTGACCTCATCCTGGCCAACGTGCGATGGACCGTTAGACTAAGTGACGGACTGTCACTTCGATCGTCGCAACCTCGTTTAGTATTTTTTACTCGATTTTAAAAATGCTTTTTAGTATTTTCCCACTCTTTTCAGCCCTGATTTATATCCAATTAAGGCTCACTATTTTATTCTTCATCTTTAACATCAAAAATTAGGGTTTCTATAAAATTAAAACCTTTTATATCCCTAATTATGTGCAAGCCCATGCATGCCAAGTGTTTGTTGAAAAGCCTTAGTGAGTGACTTGTGGCATGATAGCATGAAATTCCCCAATTATGTGCTCTTTATACATGTTATGTATTTGATGCAAGACCTTGTTGAAAATAGTATGAACCAATAGCATGTCTCCCTATATTATCACATGTTTCTGAATCCTAAGTGTTTGAAGAAATGCTTTAATGATTGTGATGGTGAATGGATGTCCATGGTCATTAATGTTTATGTTTTACTTTTACGTTATCGAGCCTAGGGGTATTTATAACAGATAATTTAGCTACTGTCTAGAGACCGTATCAGTTTTCATGATAATCTCAGTCAAACCACGTTTCTTAAATCTCAGTGAGTTACAAAACTCAAATCTCTTAGATAGTTGCAAAAACTGAGAAATCCCAAAAATTTCAGTAATCTCAGGGTCGTTAGTATTGTAGCCTTGGCTCAGTAGTCAGCTTAGATCTAGTTGTAATCAAGTGTTCAGTTCAGTCCTTAGTAGTATTCGAGTAAGCTATCTCGAGCTCAGTATTATTTAGTCAGATTACGAGATTCCTTAGTATTTCGTTAGATGTAGAACCAAGTGAATTCAACATAACTCAGTCAGGTCAGTAGAGAAACATGATCAGTATTAGATTCGGCTCAGTTTAACTTCAGTTGAGAATAAGTTAAGAGTTTTTCAGTTTGGGGAAGGAGCTAGCACCGAGCGAGTGCAGGGATGACGGCTCCCAATTAGAAAGGCAGATTCGCTAAGAGCAATCCCTGAACTACAGAACTGTATAGCCAGCACAGGATGCAGGAGTCACCTGTTAGAAAAAAGGTAGACTATTATACTACCTTAGGCTTGACTTGATACAAGGGTCACCCATTAGAGAGGTAAGTAATTGACACCCTTCAAGCTGGGGTTATAGGTTGGACCCTACCAGTTTAGATTCAGGGCATGTCGATTAAGTAAGCACTCCTACAGTTGCAGTTTCTATATCAGTCTTTAGAGTAGAACTCAGAATTAGAACTATCAGATACAGTTACCTATATTAGTAAGGAACTTAGATAGTTCCATCGATTCATAGACCACCCACTAGATAGGCATGGTCTCACATAAAGTTATCCAGTATCAATATTATTAGATCAAGAGAGTACCTATAAGATAAACTTGATCTAAGTCTTAGATTTAGTTGAGTAATCTCATTATCAGATCCAGAGAACACCCGTTAGATAGGCTTGATCTCAGTCTCAGATTTGGTTGAGTAATATGATTATCAAAACTAAAGATCACTCATTAGATAGGCTTGATGTCAGTCTCAGATTCATTTGAGTAATCTTATTTTCAGATCCAGAGATCACCCATTAGATAGGCTTAATCTCTATCTTATATTCAGTTGGGTATTCTCATTAGCAGATTTAGAGATTTTTCTACCAGATAGGTTTGATCTCGGACATAATCATTTCTTATCTTTGATAGTAGATTCAGGGATCATCCCTTAGAGAGGATTGATCTCAGATTCAGTCAGTTGAGAGTATTAAGCTTAGCTTTCATTTCTTGATATGACTAATTTAATTAATCAGTTTTAGTATCATCAGTTTTAGAGATCTCTCACTAGATAAGACTGATCTCAACTCTAGCACTCAGTTATCAATATCAGGAGATTCAGTATTTCAGTATCTCAGAATTAGTGTGAGCTCAAATGCTAGAAATGCAGTACTCGAGTTGCAGTATTTTGAGTCACGATGATTTCAGTTTTGATTTGTGCATTCATGCATGTGTACTCCTTCAGTACTCTTATGATTATTCAGTTAAGTAATTATTCATGCATAAGCCCTTGTATTTAGCCTTACCTTATCTTCAAATTTTGTAGATTCCTATACTAACGGATTTCACTATGGTGTTTTATTAGAACCATAGGTTTAGAGGCACAAGATCCAGAGTACCCCAAGCAGCTCAGTCCCTTTTAGCATAAGTAGACGTAGCAGTGAGTCCTCTTTATTTAAGGATGATCCTTTTATTTCATTTTTCCATCAGACTTAGTTTATTTTAAGTAGACGAAGTTAGTTAGGGACATATCCCATCAAATCTACAGCTCAGATAGTTTAGAGGGTTTTCAGAAAAATTTATCAGTATTCAGTTTTTAGTTTTGAGTATTTTTAGATGTTTTAAGCCTTAGGGCTAGTTTCTGCATTTATTATGTTGATGGTTAGCTTCTAGTTCCTTGTCATCATGAGCACCATGTGATGTTTCAGTTCCTGAAAATTGGATCATTACATACTTGGTATCAGAGCCTAAGGCTGAATAGAGTCCTAGGGATTCTGAAAAGACGGATCTAATAGAGCCTTATGCATGAGTGTGTTTCATACCACATTTATGTCAAAGAGGCTATAGATGTTTTTAGGAGCAATTTCCCTTCTTTCAGCAATCATGTCATGCGAGTGAGTATGAGCTAAAGTTAATCCTCAGTATAATACACCTCTTTCTACCATTTACAAAGTATGTATTCTTGCAGAGATAATGCCCATAGGGTTGATGACCAGCCACCTCAGCCAGTAGATCCTGTGAAAGAGAATGTGTTACATACAGAGTTTTGGCTAGCTTTTCAAGGGCTAGCCCAATCTGTGGCAACTAGCGTTCAGAGAAATTGCCAGGCTGTGGCCCCACCTCAGCAAAATGGGGATTCAGCCATAGCCAGAATTAGAGAGTTCATGAGAATGAGCTCGCCAGAATTCCTTAGGTCAGTAGCAGGTGAGGAACCACAACTTTATCTAGAGGAAGTGAGGAAGATCATCTAAATTATGCATATGTCTGAGGAAAAGAGTATGGATTTAGTGTCCTATAGGCTGAAGGATATTGCTCATGATTGGGTAGTGATGTGGAAGAAGAGTAGAGAGGAGGATGCAACTCTCATGACTTGGTAGGATGTTTTGGATGCCTTTCTAAATAAGTTTTTCCTACTAGAGATGAGAGAAGTTAAGGTAGAATAGTTCATGAACCTAAGGCAAGGATCCATGATAGTGAAAGAGTATTTTCTTAAGTTTAACTAGTTAGCTAAGTATGCCCCTGACTTGATAGATGACCCTAGAGCGAGTATAAGTAAGTTTGTGACTTGTGTGTACGGGTTGGTGTTGAATGAGTGTAGAGCTGCAATGCTCAATAGAGATATAGACGTTGCTAGAATGATGATGCACGCATAGAAGATTGAGGCAGATAAGACAAAAAAAAGAGATAGAGTGAGTAAGAAAGCCAGAACATATAGTCATAGTTTCTCTCCGGTAGGGTCCCAGGGTAGTAGCCGTCCTAAGCATAGCCAGAGATTTTCAGTCCCAGCTCCATCCTCAGCTAGTGTACCCGCACCAAAGCTCGGGGGTATCAGTCATTATGGGGCACCAGATCATAAAGCTAAGAGTGGTGTTCGTACTTATTCGCTCTGTGGAGAGTGGGCAAGAGCCACCTAGGTGTGTGTAAAGTTGGTAGTGATGTTTTCTTTGGGTGAGGTAATCTAGGAAACAAAATGCAAGAATATAGATAGCTAGCTCAAAGAGGTAGAGAGTTTCATCAGCAGAGTACCCCTTTCGGTGCCAATAGTGGTTCAGCATCAGAATACACTCTAGGCGCTACAGACCCACCAAGATCAGGAAAGGTTCCCTGATATAGATTGGCTATGTTATGAGTCATTCATCTTTATGATTTCCATTGTTAGATCCTTTGCTCCCATTTTGAGCTTATACGTCAGCATTAGTCATGCATTAGTTTCAAATCTCAGTTGGTCAATCCTAACCTAGTTCGTAGGTGCCCCGTGCACTGACCTAGTATTTCAACAAGGTTTTTATAGAGGGACATAGAGTCCCAAGGGGGAGATACCCCTCACTATTATGATGATTTTATGTCATTAGACTCATTCAGTTACATGTTCAGACTCTTCTTACGAAGTTGACATCAGTTATCATTGCATAGCAAGTAATGCTTTCGAGAGTCATTAAAGTCAGACATTCATTCATTAGATATGCATGTTCAGTAGAAATAGTTCAGCTTTTCTATGTGTTTAGTCATGCATTCATGAGATCAACTCAGTTATGAGTCCATGCATCAGATATGCATGTCTATTATGAGAATTTAGGGTATAAGTAGCTTCAGTCGAGTATTCCATGCATCAAATATGCATGTCCAATATAAGAGCTCAGTATGTCAGTATTTCCAATTGCGTAGTCATGTTTCTGATGCTCTCATTCCTTGAGTAAGTTCAGTTGATCACTATTCTTATCCTATCAAGTGACATTTGAGGATGAATGTTTCCAAGGGGGATATATTGTAAGACTCGACAAAATTCTCTCATTGTCTGAGCCTTAGAACGTGTAGAGTAAAGTGTAAATCCATCCCTAAAAGGTTGAGAAGTGTCTTAACAAGTGTAAAATATTTTGAACCATGTATAATTTACCTAATATCAATTTTTTTTGATATAGAGCATCGAATAACCTTTCCATTGATACCAATTTCTTCATAATCCGACATTGAACGAGGAAGTTATGCCCGTTTTACTGAAAGTAGTCGGAACCGCTCAGGTGCGACGGCCGGGTTGACGGACCGTCGAGCTTTCGATGGATTATTCAGATGACCTTAGGAATTAAATTTTTTTACATGGTTTATAATATAATGGAGAAGAGGGAGAAGCAGTAGACGATGACTGAAACTTGGAAATTGATTCCAATTTTAAGACAAGGCCTCAAGATACATCTGAATTACAATATGAGTAAATGAGATTTCCAAGCATATTGATTTTGATTTTCTAGATGTGATCGCAAAATTAGATTTTACGTCTGAGGTCATTTTGACCAAATGTAGGCCCTATATTTTAATTTCCAATTTATCAACTTTCTGACCAACTAGTCAAAAAGTGTTCAGGTATAGCCAAATCTGAACTAAACATCTACCCAACCTAAAATGTATATTTTAGTATTGCTGGCATAGTGAAAATGTGCACCAATATTGTTTCGCTGAAGTTTTTGCTCGATGTCTATTTTGAACCAACGATGATTTCTAAATGGAGAAATTGTTCCAAAAATAAAATAGACTGCCCGGTGACGAAACTATGGGTTACATTATGTGATAAATGAATGGGGGTATCTATGGAAAAGCTCTAACAATGAATATAAGCTGAATAATAAGAAATAATCTATAGGGTGATTACAATACCTTAAACATAGAAAGAGCATGGAAATAATTCCAATCAGTGCAGGCACTAGAAGAAGCCTCTTTTGGTGTAGAAGTTGAAAAAGTTGTGTCCGGAACCTTGTTAGCCCTTTTGGCTACTTAATTGCAGGGATATTTATCTACATATATTGTAATGACCCAAGAGTGCACCCTAGGCGTCACGCAGTGCTTAAAGTCTCGAGGGACCACAAGCTAACTCATGAGCTGGTACCTGCCATGACCATTAAATAATATAATCATAATATGGAAGAACAACAGTTATTCCATAAGGATTTAAGTAATGAAAATAGAAAAAATCTATAAATACCAAATTGATCCAATAATCTGACTATATCAACTGAAGTCTTAATATGAAATAACTGACAGTAGTGTTTGAAAACCTCTAAACTAATTAAATATGAGTTGATGTGACATGCCCTAACTAACTCCAACTGACTACTAAACTAAAAGAATGAAATAAAATAATTTGTCCTTCAAATATGAGGAATCACCATTGCTACTGCTAAAAACCAGAGAAGTCTAAGTGCGATCCGGGAACTGGACATCCAAACCTATGATATGAAACATCATAGTTCAAGAAAAGGGTATGCGATCAGTACTTTGAATATACTAGTATGCTAACTGAGGTAGGAAAATATGCATGGTTTTATGAAAATGAACAAATAATTTTCTAAATATATATACGAATAACATGAGATACTGAATAGAGTGCATAATGTTTGTAGATACTGAGAATACAACAAATCTATAAATACTGAGACTTTATGACCAAGAATATAATACGAACCCAATGTAGTTTGTAAACTGAAATACTGAAATTCTTATGTTTGAATGTATAATATCTGTATGCTATGGTCAAGTAACCTAAAACTGAGTTACTGAACTAATTTTTGAACTGAGACTATAACTTGAGACTATGAGAGGTATCATCTAACCGAAATGCCCCAATATGAGTAATGAAGGTCCAAACTATAACCCCAGATTAAATGGTGTTAGTCCCGTTCCCCAGGATCTAATGCTGGTTGTGTGGATCCACTATACTGAAGTACTGTATTTTCCTGAAGTAGTAAGAGTGTTAAGCCTGAACCTACGGGTGACCCCTACGAGATAGTTAAGCCTAAATTGATGGAAGACTTCTCATATCCTATGCTGGCTATATAGTTCAGGAGTACAGGGACTGCTACTAATGACTCTGCCTATCTGATGGAGAAGCCATCATCCCTGCACTCGCTCGATGCTAAATTCTACTCCCAACTGAATGATGCTGGATTACTAAACTGTTTTGAGTTTAACTGACTTGTTTGATAATGCTCAAAATATATTTTGAAGCTACTCTGTATATACTCAAATAAGACTAAATAAAAAACAATGGTTTTCAGGCATTCAAAACCCACAGGGCTCAAAATCAATAATCGTAATATAATGTTGAGCTTGAAGGACATAACATGAAAGTACTTATCAAATATTCCTTCTTGTATTTATTTTATCAATCACTTGTAGCTGATAGTTTAAATTAGACATGGGAATGATGTGGAACTTAAAGTAATAGCATGAATTAAATGTCTACGACTCTAAATCAAGATTCAATTTGGTGAATAATAACATTAAAACATATGGGATTTGACAACAACAATAATATCACTGAAGCATGGTATAAAATAAATATTCAAGTGGATTTATGCTTAAAATCCTAATTTAAAATCATAATAAATAGAAAAGATTATGAATTTGTTAGTAAAATCGGATACTTGGACTACATTGGTAAAAGGAACCCATGGATAATGACTTAACATATCTGGGTTGATGAATTCGTGAGAATTGATGGTGAGTTCTTGTGATTTGACATTGTTTCTTAAAGGTTAGGGTTTTGACAATTGAGAGAATGTTCTTGATTTTAGGGAAAAATTTAATTAAATAATTACTAATTAGGTTTTTAGGGATTAAATTTCGTGTTTTGGGCTAACTGGGGTAAAGAAAAAGGACTTAAAAACCCTAGGAATATAATCTTAAAACTAACTGAAAAATCTCAATTTGGCATACTGGCATGATGCGGAGCTATCACGCCATGTCAATGGAAATAGACAATTGGTTACTAAGGGCTTGGTGCGATATGGTGGAATTGTGTTACCTTATAGATTTTTTAGACTCAGCACAACGCGGTTAAATTGCAGAGCTTCACTAAAAAAGGACAATTTTGAAAATGATGCTTAGCGAGATGCGCCATTATTGTGATGGACCACTGGATTTTGACAATTTCCATTTGGTATTCCTCCATGATGTGTTGATGTTCCGGGAGGTACACTATCTTACAAAAATGGCTGTAACTTTTCACTCGAGTGTCGGATTTGGGTAAACTTTATATCACTGAGAAGCTGACTAAATTCTCTACATAATGGTAAGATCTAAACTGAAAAATTTTGAGTATTTTAAAAATTTATATGGAATAACTCATGTGGTAAGAGTTTAATTTTAGGCTAGGGAAATATGGGGTATTACAATATCTACCCCTTGGGAACATTCATCCTTAAATGAGATATATTAAGCTAAGGAATACTAATAGATTGAGTTTACATACTAAACATGCATATATGATGCATTAAGATATGGTTAAGATGATTCATGAATGCATGATTGACATTGGAATGATAAAAAATGATAGCTGAAGTTTGTAACTGTAACTGAACATGGAACTAGGTAAATCTAAGAAAGGCTGATACCTTAAGAGAATATGAGTTTGTGTAGAATAGGTAAGGATACTTGGTCCACGTATCTGCTTCTTCTTCCAATGTATCTCCCTCAACGGACTAATTCTGCCAAAGAACTATGACTAGTGGAACTGCTCTGTTCCTTAGTCTACGAAGTCGATGATCAAGAATTCTGATTGGAACTTCCTCATGGGAAAGACTGTTCTGAACATCTACCTTTCTAAGGAAACAAATATAGTGGGCTCACCAATATAATTCTTCTACAACGAGACATGGAACACAGGGTGTATTGAAGCTAGATCTAAAGGCAAATCAAGCTCGTAAGATACCTTTTCAAAACAACTGAGAATTCAGTAAGGACTGACATATCAGGGACTGAGTTTCCCTTTTTTGTCGAAGCTCTTCACTCCCTTTATGGGAGAGATTTTCAAGTATAAAAAATCACCAACCTCAAACTCGAGATATTTTATCCGAACATATGCATATGATTTCTGTCGGCACTGGGCTGCCCTAAGACTTTCTCTAAACCATGTTCAAACCAACTAATTACAGACCTATATTTCCTCAGATGAAGATCCTTAAATGGAGCCATCTAAATACTAGAATGATAACTATCGTTGTATGGGAATTCAAATAAAGAAAAGTTGTAATACCCCGCATGTTTCTAAGCTAGGAAGTGAATAAGTATTCCTATGTATGAAATCTCCTATCCTGTGATTTATACTTGAGTACATGACTTACAATGAATATCCTAGTGATAGGATATCTTATGATGCATTAAGCATGTTCATGTGAGTCACTTAAGGTAATACAAGCTAAGAGTTTTTGAATCCATTAAGTTTTAGTGTTTAATTTTGCAAGGGTCATCTTTGAAAGAGTATAACTCAATGTTAATGCGTTATTTGGGCTGATTTATACCCTCCAAATTGTAGAGAATTGAATTTGCTTTCCAACGATATCAATTTCGCCTTAATCCAATAACCAATCAAAAAGTTATGCCCATTTTCGTGAGAGACAATAACTATAGGCGATTGGTTAAGCGCCGCCCAACCCAAACCTAGGTGATTGGTTAGGATCTGCCCAACCTAGCTTAGGTAATCACTTGGGCGCCGTCTAAGCCAGTTCTAGGTGTCCAAAATACTCCGTTTTGAGTTATTTTAAGGGTAATTAAGTCTTTTAACACTCCTTAAACGTCCCCAAACTTAACCCTACGAAATATATAGCTTCTAAACATATTACAACCCTATTATCATCTCAAAGCTCATCATCCAAGAGAACTAAAAGAGAAAAACAACTAGGGTTGCATAACTAATTTTGAAGATCTGATTTTAAGGAAATTCCTCTGTCAATAATCAAGAATCTTTCTTCTAAGGTATACGTGAGTTGATTTATGGATCCCTTTCATCCATAAAGCTGAAAAACCTTCTTTTTAATTATAAATTATGATTTCTATATTGTTAGGTGTTGATGATCATGTTGTTGATATTGGGTGATTCCCAAGATGGAATCTTTATATGTTTTTTTTTGAATTTCATGATATCATATGAGTTGGAAATATGTAAATTTGGTTGTTCATGATGTATAATTTGATGATTTCACCTATGCTTAAGATGTGCATGTAAGGTGTTTTATAAAATGCCAAAGAAACTAGAAATCATGCAATATAGATAAATTGTGACTAAGTGAAGGATTTATGATATGCCCCTACGTTCCAATGGCTTCTATGTTGTTAATGTGCCTTATAAATGTTGTTGGAATACTCATGAACTATTCTTATGAGATTATACTATGTTTACTTGCAAATCCTACTTATGAACAAGATGTATCGTAACCATGCAATCCACATGAACTTCCATGCTATTGATATGTGTTGCCAATTTGATTATGCAATGAACATGATATTATGATTTTGCTAGTACTTCCATGTGATATGAAATCCTTTCCATGCAATACATTGTTGATAACCATTCTTTATATGATATCCCTACTTATGATATTATAAATTATGGACTCTACTCTTATGATCAAGTCAGTCATATGTGTAAGTTTCCTTCCATCAAGTCCTGGGGGTACTGGTACCCAAAAACTATAGCTCTATGCCTATATCCATGCCATGTTTCACGATATCCAAACTCAAGCTACGATTCCATAGACTTCAGTCAGTCATGTGACTTAGGAAAACCTCATGATCTTAGTCAGTTGTCAGATATCAGTAACATTCCACCAGTCAATGGAATTTAGTAATATTAAGTCATGCACAGTCAGTTATTCATGTCTAATCCCTCCAGATAGTTGTAGAGGTTAGCACCGAGTGAACCCAATGATGGGAACTCACCCGCCATTTTAGGGTGTGATTCTTAGTAGTCATCCTTGTGTTCCAGAACTACGTAGCCAGCGTAGGTTGAGACATTTTAACCCATCAGATTAGGGTTGATGAGGGGGAAACTCAGTCCCCGATATGTTCGTCCTTATGAGGTTTTGTGTAGAATTGGTTATGTTGCTTATGAGTTGGAGTTTCCTTCTATCTTGAGCTTAGTTCATTTGGTATTTCATGTTTCCCTATTTAGGAAGTGCATTGGTGATCCTTCTTTGATTGTTCCTTCTGAAGGATTAGGTATCTCAGACTCTCTTTCTTATGAAAAGGTCCCAATTAGATCTTGGATAGTCAATTGCATTGGTTTTAGACAATGGATATTGCTTCGATTAAGGTTATGTGGCATAATAATAAGGTAGAAAAATCTATGTGGGAAGCAGAGGAGGACATGAAATCAAAATATCTATATTTTTTACTCCTGAGATTTGTGAGGAAGATATGTTTTCTTTAATGTATATTTTTAGAGTTTATTAAAGGAATGTTTAATATCTTTTCCTCTTTTTTTCAAGCTTTCTTAAAGATTGGAAATATATTTGATAATGCAAATGACTCATGCGTGTGGTAATCCATACCTTGTCCCTTATTAGGGGATGAATGTTTCCATTGGGGAAGACTAAAACAACATCGTTTCCGAACCATAGAAAATTTCATGGAATTATTGTCACTAGACCCAATACATCACAAGGGTATGAGACGTATGTTAGGGTACAAATGGTACGGTCTAGTCGTACTCTTTCCATTGTTTGTTGGTAGAATGGATTTTGTTTACTGGAATTGATACGACTTTGTGGTATGAGTTGTATTGGTGGTAACAGATTGTTTGGATCCTTAAATTAATATTATAAATGATTACTTAGGTTGAATCAGAGTACGAGTGGCTCACCATGGGCCGTAAGACAGGGTACGGGTTATTTCATAGGCTTATGAAGGACAATGTCTAAATCATCCTTAGGCTTAAATCTGTCTGGGGTACAAATGAAGGGTACGGATCATGTACTTTAGATATGATATGGTGTCATGATTAGTAAGCGGGACATTGTTTAATCCAAAGGTTGATCCTAGGATACTAGAGGGTGCAACTCCTATTGAAAGGTACGACTAGTGGGGGTCGATCGTATCCCTAGGATGAGATTTTTCTGCAACTTGGGTGGGGCTATTCTGGATATTTCCCCCCTAATCCAAATAAGGTCCCATGACTTCTAACATACTTGGAAGGTTAGTTACCCTATTCTTCCATTCATTAATACTTAGAAAGTCTTTTAAACTCTCTATAATTCATTTAATTACTTTTGGGCAAGGAAAACTAGGGTTTCAGCTAGAGGATTGATTTGGTGTTTTTCTTAGTGATTTCATTCCATCTTCATCTCTGTTTATGGCTTGTTCTCTTCCCTCATTATTAATTCTATCAAAAAGCTTGGCTCTATGAAATGTCTTTATGATTTCATTGATTGTATGATTTTTGTTTTCAAATATTAATTGGGGGTTTTGTTATTATAAGGTTGATTATGGTTTTAATTATGCTTTTAAATGCATTAATGGTGGTTTTGGACAATTGTATTACATGGGAATGGCTTAGTCGTAATAGAAATTGGTTTTCATTATATTATGTCCCCAATGTGATTCACAAAATGCCTATAAGAGTGTTTTTATGGCATTTAGTATTTTAATGGAACTCTTTCATGTTTTAAAACTTTGTAAAGTAATTATGCATGGTTTAAATGGTTTGGAAAGTTAAATAGCTAAATTGTTATGCTTATAGAGTACATAAAATCTCCCCAAGTTGTTTAATATGGTAAATGGAAGGGTACTTGGAAGTCCCCTTAAACATATCTATGGTTGGCTATGGCTAATACTTACAAGTAAGGATTGGTATGATGATACAAATATTAATGGCCTTAGTTAATAAATGAATAATAGTTTGGTTATTTAGAAATTGAATTTAATTAGGAAATAATAGTAGGAGGTATAGCACAACCATAGAAACTGGAGGTCATAGGGGGACCAAAACTGGAAACTCATATTTGTCGATGTGAGGTTGGACTTGGGGACCGTGTGCATGATGTCACACTATATTTTAGGGGATGTACTAGTCATCCCAGGCTTTCTACCCTAGTTGTGTGGCTTCATGCACTAAAGCCTTTTCAACAGGGGGAGTTGAACCTATATAGACCATGGGTAGTTTAGGAAGGCAAAGCCACATAGCCCAGGTAAAGGTTTTTAAGTCATGTTAAACCTGGTCCCCTTTCCCAACATGGTTTTATATATATATGCATATGAAAGTTTATGTTCATATGGATGATTTTACTTGGTTTTATAAATGGAATTAATTTATCGTTATCTTGAGATTATGCTAATGTTTACCCGCTAACCTATTTATTAGCAGTTGTTTACACATGCTATGCATGAACCGACTGTTCCACTACTCCTACATTGTGATTGACTTAAGGATCAATATTTAGACTAAAGTGGTGAGCTTTTATCCTTAAGAAAGGATCTATTTCATGTTCTGGATATTTCTAGACACTTTGATTTTAATTTGGATATTGGTTTTGGCCATGGTTGGGGACATGTACCAACTAGATTTTATTACTCTTTTGGTTAGAGGCTTTTTGGTACTTTTATGGGTAGGAATAGATGGGATCTGTATTGGTGTCCGCCTTGGCAAAGGAATAAGCTGGAAGGTTGTCATCATATGACATAATTTCTCATTGTTCCATCATATTTCATTTTTGAATTAATTATATTATCTTTTAGAACATCTTTGGTTATGTCCTAGTTTATGGCCCTTGTTTTGGTATAGGTTTGGTATGATTGGATTGCACATTTTGTATGGTTAGACTTGGTTTGGTTGGTTTCAATTTTGATCTTTTCCTAGAGTCTTCATGAGAGCTATTGCACTATCTTACTACATTCTTAAATTTCACCAACTCAGGGTAGGCTGCTAGAGTTTTGGTTGGGTAACTGGGGTGGTTTCCTGTGTTGGTAAGACTTAGGATGCCCATTACAACAAGGCCCTCGATCAGGTCCGGTCACTATGTTATAACCACTAGAACAAAGGTAGGGACTTATGATAATGTCATCATAAGTATTATCCCCATTTGTTTTAAACCTACACATGTATTATTTTATCTGGGATCGAATTTCTTCTATGTGTCTGCATATTGTGCATCAGGTTTTAATTCTACTACTAAGCCTCTTGCCATGCTATTTTGTGTAGCAAACCCCACAGGAGATTCCTTAGTAATGGATCAAATGTACCGATATTGTATTGCGACTTTTGCTATGTGTAAGACATGGGTTGATCTAATTGTATTGGATATGGTTGATTTTATGTCATCTTGGGTATAGATTTGTTGGCTCCTGACCATCGGGTCCTAGATTGTTATACTAAGACTATGACTTTAGGTTCACCAAGAGTGCTTAAGAATATGTTGAAAGGGTAAGCTTCATTTGTATCCTAAAAGGGTCATATCATATATTCTAGCTTATCGCTTGTTAGAAAGTTATGTTTATCTTATTTGATCATATTCATAATATGTTGCTTTACCTTCATCTTTGGATTCTTTTCATATAGTTCCCCATTTCATCAATGTCTTTACCACGGACTTACTTGGTATGTCTTTGGCTTGAGATATTGACTTTGCTATTGATGTTGAGTCGGGCGCTAAGCCCATTTGTATTCCCCCTATAGGATTGCAACAAATGAGCTAAAGAAATTAAAGAAACAATTGTAGGAGTTGTTGTGTAAGGGATTTGTCTAACCTAGTCTATGAACTTAGGGTGTCCTTGTCTTGTTTGTGAATAAAAATAATGGGTCTATGCATATGTATATTGATTATCAATAGTTGAACAAGGTTACGGTTAAGAATAAGTATCCTCGTACTAATGATTTGTTCAACCATCTCTAAGGTGCTTTAGTGTTTTTAAAATTTATTTGAGATCTAGGTATCACCAGTTGAGGATTAGAGCTTCTAATATTTCAAAGATTAGTTTTCAGACTCGATATGATCATTATGAGTACTAGTTATGTACTTTGTGTTGACCAATGCCCCAACCGCATTCATGAGATTGATGAACTAGATATTTAGATGATTCGTTAACTCTTTTGTCATTGTATTTGTTGATGTTATCTTGGTTTATTAAAAGAGTAAGTTTGATCATGAGGAGCATTTGTGTATTGTGCTTCATATATTGAGGGATGAAAAGTTTTATTCTAAGTTCACTAAGTGTGAGTTTTTGCTGGAGTCTCTCTTTCTAGGGTCATTTGGTGACTAAGAAAGGTATCATGGTTGATCCAGACAATATTGCTGTATTTTGTAGTTGTGTTAGGCCTACTTCGCGCATATATATTAGAGTTTTATTTGGTTGGAAGGCACTGCCGATGTTTTATCAAGGGATTCCCATCCATTACAGCTCGATTACCCAGTTGAATTAGAAGAAGGTTTCAATTTAGTAGTCTGATCTTTGTAAGGCGATCTTCCAAAAGCTCAGTGAATCGTTGATAGTTGCTCCTATTTTTACTTTGCCTAAGGAGGACATAGGTTTCACTATCTATTGTGATACTTTAGGTGTTGTGTTGATGCAAGAGGGTAAGGTGATAACATATTCTTCTCATCAGTTGAAGCACTATGCGAAGAATTACCCTGTCCATGAATAAGAGTTGTGTACGGTTGTTTTTTCTCAGAAGTTACAGGCACACTATTTGTATGGAGTCTATTGTATGATCTTCTTGTATAATTATAGCCTTAAATGTTTCTTCACCTAAAGAGATCTTAATATAAGGCAGGGCCATTGACTTGAGTTGCGTAAGGATTATGACTTGACTATACTGTATCATTCTGGTAAGAGAAATATGGTTGCAGAACCTTAAGCCGAAAGTTGACTAGCATAGGTAGCTTAGTGCATCTTTTGACCTAGGAGAGGTCTTAATCCTTGTAGATTAAGTCTTTATCTAACCAGATTGTTAGGCTTGATATTTTAATACTTAGGTGTGTTTTGGTATTTGTGGAGGCTAGGTATTCTTTGATGGAGGAAATTCGAGATCATAAGTTTAACGATAATGGATTGACATTGATTCAAGATAAGTTTTTGGGTTGTCAGGCTAGGGAAGCCTCAGTCAATACAGATGGTATTTTGAGGATTGGGGATTAAGTATGGATGTTGAGAGTGGATGATTAGATTATATTAACTTTGGAGTTGCCTCATTGTTCCAAGTATTCCATCAACCTGAGAGTTACTAGGATGTATCGTTAGTTGAGGTAGCACTACTTGTGTGGTGTTATGATGAGAGATGTAATAGATTTTTTCATATTTTACCTATGTTACCAACAGGTAAAGGCTGAGCATTTGAGACCTGGTAGGTTGGTTAAGTATTAGCCATTCTCCGGTAGAAGTGGGAACAGATTACTATGTACATCATGACTAGGCTGTATCATACTTTGCATGGTTTTTATTGTTTTTTTATCATCATTGATCAATTACCAAAATCTACTTATTCCATTCGCCTTCCGATCTCCTTCAGGGTTAAATGGTTAGCCCATAGCTATATTTGTGAGATGATGCATCTTTATGGTGTGCCAGTGTCTATCATATTAGGATATTAAAGATTCTTTGGACTGATGTGGTTATAAGTTTGCTTTCCCCCCCGCATAATTAGTTTTGCATTCATTTTTTCATTATTCTATGCTTCACCATTACATTCAGAATGAGTCTTATATTATTTGTTAGGATACAATGAAGTTAGATGAGACATACTTTAATGGGAATCTTCTCTCCATCTTATCTAGAGATTTCATGCAATTGCATTCGACAGTTATTTTAGTGGTTAATGTCCAGTAGAAGCATCGATCCATAGATGAGATGCGTAGTTCTTATTAATAGCTTTTTGCTGATTTAGGCTTTTCCCTTGCCTTTTGTTTGAGAATGAGCTAGATTTTTAGTGGTGTATAATTTAATGAACTAATTTTTTATGATTTATGTGACACATTCATTTCTATGTGATTTTACCATTTTATCCCTCCCAATAGTTGTGTTATGGTATTTCTGGAATGTGGGGAAGCTTTGCATAGTTCCCAATGCATTTTGGTATGATTTATATGAAATTAAGGTTTTTAATGGCTTGAAAAGCTTTATAGTTGTCATTTGGTATCTTTTATTGATCTATTCATCTGATGGAAAAATGGACAACGCTAAGAGATCCGAAACAACAATATTAGATTGGTTACATATTTTGTGTGGGGTTTTAGATTTTATATCTCATTTCAACCCTTAGTTTGGAAAGATGAAAAATTGGGTTTTGGGGGTTAACTTTATGAATATGACATTTTTTTTTCAAAATTGGATACCACCATTGAGTTCAGAGCATTAAATTTGATAGGATAGCATAGTTTTTTTCCATTCACATGATTATGGATGAATCTTGATAGGTCCAGAGAGATATGGAATACCCCAAATCCTCAGTTGGTGCACCCCATTTGCGAGAGACCAGTTGATTTTGTACCTTAACGAACAGAAACTCGGGTCATGTCTGCAACATCTTGGTCATGATCACGAGTCTCACATACATGAGGACCTCATCATGAATGCACTAATTTCCATTAGTTAGGTACCACATATGCAACACCCGTTCGCTATGTGATGCCCAGACCCTATATACACCCATGTTTTGCCATTTTTTCACTATTTTTGAGACTTGAAGTTTAGGTTTTCACAATTTTGAAAAAATTCTTAAACTTTTAAGCTCGGTTAAGCTTTATAACACCTATTTCAACTACTTTCTCTGTACATTAATATGTAATTCTTGTTTAGACACGGATTAAATAGTAAAAATTATGGATTTTGGGCTGTAAGTCCTAATAATTATAATTCTCCAATTTATACCTCTATTTTAACTTGTTTTCAATTGTTTTTGTTTCTAATATCATAATTATCACTTTTCTTTCAATTTCATATCCTAAACAACATCAATTCTCGATATTAAAATGAATTTTGATTGTCGATAAAGGTTGAAACATTATTTTTCTTCAATTTCGATCTCATTTTTACTTGAGTTTTAAACTATAGACTCATAGAAATATGGGAAACATAGTTCAAAAATAAAGTTATGATTTTGTCCTTCTTCTTTAAATACCCATTTTGGGGGGTCAATACTGACCATAACTCTAAAATAGGTAATATGGGTTATTTTCCCATTCTATTGTTCCCTTGATTATATATTTCAATATTCTAGCAGATTTAGAGTGCATTGGTGAGTAATAAGTCTTTGGATTGAAGGCTTTCGAATTGGTTTTCAGCATTCGAGGTTGGTTGTGGCTTCACTTTCTTTAGACTGGGCTGGGTAATTAATATTGGTGCAGAATCATGTTAAGTGTATGGGAAATAATCGTGAAAATAGATATGTTATTGTGTTGTGCCTATGTGTGGGCCTATATATTGATGATATTTGGCAGTTTTGGAATAATTATTTCAATATATGATTGTGTGGAGTCTTATATGATACTGTTGACCTTATGTATGTGAAATTACTTTTATCTCGTCAAATGAAAAATCCTAATGTGGTATCAATGATATATTTTGACTTATTCTTATCCATTTGGCATATGGTTCGTGTTGGATTTCATGGATGGTTGAAAATATGGAGTAGATTATTTTCTCACTTAGTTGGATATGAAAACTCTCATATTGATTGGTTGTGATCATTACATTCTCATATCATATACATTCATGAAACATTGGTACCATGGTAGAGACTTCAGAAATATTTTGAACATTGGCTTTTTTTGATGAAAAATGTGATATCTTTAAAAACCTCTACCAAAGGATGTGCCTAAGAGGAGTTAGAGGTATTGGTATTGGATATTGATTGTATACGTGTTAACAAACCCCCATGGGTCCTAAATTAGGAATATTTAGCTTCGTAGGTGTTTACAGAGGTTGTTCCAAAATATTTGGCATCATCATCATCATTGTCATTATCACATTATTATCATTATCACTATCATCAAATCTCTATTTCATTTGTATTTAATTTGTACACTTCTGTGATGTGTTTATTTTCCTTGATCTAATGCCTACTAATGTGTATTTATTCTTTCGTATTCATATGTGTGATACTTGTCTACTTCTCATTTTCTTTAGTATTGCTTTGATGTATGTGAATATTTTAGAACTATAGTGAAGATAGTGTGGACTACAGTTGTGGGACATTTTCTAGGTACAGGTGATGTGCCCTTAGTGTACATTTTTTATGAATTATTTTCTGCTTTTCCTAGTCATCCTATGATGCCTACATAGTACAAATGGGATATACTAACCTCTACTGTGCTTTTTTGGTGCTGATCAAGGTTCGAGTGCGCCTTGTGCTGGTTAACTAAGGTGACATTTGGAGCTTTCAGAGTTAGAGGTATATTTCATGCATATTGAGTTAAATAATACCTTTCCATATCTGGACTATATCTTTATTGTATTCAAATATAGAGTTATTCTTATTATGGATAAAATATCAAGTTGTACTAGTTTGTTCATACACCATGACCCGAGGTTTTTGGATTATGGTATGTTATATTTAGTTATGTTTATTCTTATTGATTATATTGTTTGGTTTGACTTATTTCTAGTAGCCCTACTTTTTGTTATTACTGTTATTTCCCTATTTGTATTAGTTTGTATGATAGACTTACTTGTCAGGGCTTGTCGTGACAAGTGCCATCATGACCCCTAATTTTTGGGTCATGAAAAATTGGTATCAGTACTTAGAATTACCAGTGTTTTGGTACAAGAGATAAATTTCTAGTTTAGACATGCATAGCAATGTGGATACGCTCATAATCTATCTTAGAAAGGCAACAAGGCATTCTTATGAAATTCTATTCTTGACTCTTTGTCATGTGTCTCTAATTCTATGAACCTTATGTATGTTCCTTGGCTCTATTCTGTCCCAAATACTCAATGAAAGGTTGTCGATAAATGGGAGGGGACTATAGGACACATTTTCATAGATTTAGTACAGCATCAAACCATGGATTTAGGGATAGATGTTGAATATCTTCTGCGCCAGTTAGAGGATTTTTGGCCAACCCAGGATCTAGTAGAGCTTGTGACTGATTCATCTTTCTGATATTTAGCATTGGGTATCCCAAGTCTTTTTGTGGATACCACAAAGTTAGGGATGACATCCATATCATTGAGCAATTCGTAAGCCAGAGTGGGGTTTCTTGGTGTTCATTAGGGTTCTTTGTCAGTTTTAAAGTGTGAGATTTTGTTTCTTGAGTGGTCCAATCATATTCCAATGTTCCATCTTTCAACACTTGAAATAGTGCATAGATTTATTAGAGTCTTTGCATTGCCACTTCATTCGAAATTGGAGCATTTGATAGTTGATGGGTCTTTCTTCTCTCAAGTTGTTGATCATGGGAAGGATACAAAGAAAGCATGTATTAAAACTTATGGAGGTGATTGTAAGAGGCCATGTCATCAATACAGTGCTATTGTTAATCAATTCGAGAGTGAAGATCCTCCCAGCAGAGGTTAGCTTCACTTGCAGCCAATCAATTCTATGCAGATTACATTTCAAATTATAGGTAGCTTTCAAATTAGTCGTAGTGGTCACTGTGGAGTGAGTTTTCGTTGAAACTTGTATAATTTTTGTTATGGTTCTTTAGGATATGGTGGGCATTCTAGATCAAGAATGGCAACAACTTATATTATATAGTGACACTGTAATGACCCTTAAGGCCATTTTCAATTATTCCACTTATTTTTATTGTTAGAGCTTTTCCATAGCTACCCCAATTCATTAATGACTTGCTAAGACCAACAGTTTTGTTACTGGTCAGTTTGATCGGTTTTTAGAACCAATTCCTTACTTTGAAGTGCTTGTCAGTTTGAATAGGCTACTGGGGAAAAACATTAATTAAACAACCTCGTATACCAATCTTGATGATAATACTCAACTTACACATCAATTTGAGTACAAGACGCTTGTCGACAAGATATTTACCCATCTTTGGAGTCGGGGTCAAATCCAAGAGGAAGAATGTGTGTGGCGATCAAAATAATTTAAAATGATAGTTAAAACTTAAATTCAAACAAATGGTACAAAAGAATAAAATGTGGGAGATGAGTTCCTACTCTAATGTTTCTCTTCGGGATTTTCTACTATAAATTTGGGGCTATGAATAATTAGAGTTTTAACAATTATGCATGGATCTTGGGATAACGCATTACTAAGGGAGTCACAAGTGGGAGTTTGTCATTAACATTGATTTAGTAAGTCAAATATGGGTAGGTTTGGTTATTTATTTCTTTGTTAGTCTTTCAACAAAACACTAAAATTTCAACCATTGATCCTTTTGAATGCCTAAGGGATGTGTTCAACAATTAACAACCACAACCTCAATCAACGCATTCTTATTTCTAGGATGACACCCAAGGCATAGTCAACATCACTTTCACCCTTATTTCTAAGATAGTGAGAATTTAGCAAACTACACAAATAATTGTCTATCATTGCTTTGGTATCCATATCCCTCTTTCGTGGATGATATAGATTCCTAAACTTCACCCAAAACCTTTCTTTCATAGATAGCCTTGGGTTTTTTCAATCTTGGATCTTTCACCCATCAAGCCCGTGTGGGTATTTTGATTTTTCACCCATCAAATCCCAAACTAATTAGCATTGCAATAATAGAACACATAAACATGAGCTACCAAATAGATGTTAACAATAACAACCAACACACACTTAGACACCTATTCACACATAACCCCAAGAGGGAGATTTATATACACATAAGATAAAAAATCATAGATATACTCATAATCTCCATTGAATTAATTTTTGGTAGATCTAAGAAAATGTAATTAAAACTTGGCTCCTGCACAATATCAATAATGTAAGTCAGAAAATCTTCCACTTGCAAAGTCTCCTATGTATTCTTTACCAAAAATTTTCTTCTACAAAAAAGGAGGCTACAAAGTCTCAAGCTAAACCTAGAAAAATTGGGGAATGAGGAATGTGATGGAATGAATGACTCCTCAAATTATTGTTTGAGTCTTTTATGTTGAAATCGGGATCAACACGTGCAATTATAGTTGTCCCCTTAGGCTGAACATTACCACTAAGCTGCAATCGCACAAGTCTGGCTGCACCAGCGGCTACGCGACCTTGATTGACTTTCCCGGTCACGGTTGTTGACTATCTTGACTGACCATGACCGTGGTAACTGAAGCTAGTTCACTGTAGGTCTTCAACTACACTTTTTCTGCTCCCTTTTGATCATTTTAACCTCCGATCCACCTCTCCTTGTCTTTTAAACTCCTATACCTTCAATGAGTGGATATTAGTCCATTAAATCATAATTATGACTCATTTACTCATTTTAGACAAGGTAATGTAAACGAAAAATGAGTGTGATTGAGTGTTAAAATCACCACTCATCAACACCCCAACTTAAGACCTTGCTTGTCCTTAAACAACTATTACCTCTTTACCATGAACCATGATCATTTATTCCTACATTTTATGCCATAAATACCATATTAACCTCGACTTCAGTCGCAACAACAAGTAGCTCATTGAACATGTTCTAGAAAAATTTCACAACACCCCTCATCATAAAATGTAATCCTCAAAGAATGCATAATACTTTAAAGAGCAATCAAACAATAGAGATCAATACACAGGAAGTGGCTCATCTTTGACAAGAACAAGCCCATACTCTATTTACCTCATTGTTAGTGAGGTAACAAAGGTCACGCACCTCTACTTGTTTACATGTCATTCTTACAAGAAAGATAAGTGTCATACACCAAACTACCAAACATGTAACAAGGAATTTAAAGTGTAAAATTCTCCCCTCGTAAAAGAAATCTCAATGCAACAAGTGCCATTCTATAGGATTGCCCCTGTATTCAATCTACACTACAAAGAAAGTTAATGGCCAGAGATCTCAAAGGACTTTATAAGCATGTATTGTAGGTTTGGGTTTAGGTAAGATATCATTTATGAAAAACATTATTACACCGTACCTTGAACACCCACTTAACTCATTATGATTCTTCTTTTTCGACTAAGGACCACTTTTTCTTTATCTTCTTTCTTTATTAATGCCTATCTTTTGATTTCTTTGTTCAATACTTCTCCTCTTACTTCCATTTCCTTTCATTTTTTTATAGTCATCCTTTTGTCGGGTACTATCCTTTTTGTAAACATTTGTTTTCAATGGTTAAGCGCTTAGGCATTTCACTAACAACTTTGTGGCCCCATACTTACATCCATTAATCTTCCCACTCCCAACATAAACCTTTCGCCTCAAGTTTCATTTTCAAGTTCAAGAAGGGTATGGTTCAAAAGAGGGATATAAAGAATAGTTCACGACTTGTAGTGTGTTTGGCAAAGAATGATCCAAAGCCTCAAAATGGGTAACTAGTGATTTCATGTATACATTGGTAGGTTTTTCAGTCTAGAGTGACTTTCCATAATCCCAAGGATGGCCTAAGATTATTTCTTTAACCAACTGCAATCAAAAGTAGCCTTGAATGACTAGCGAGGCAAGTTCTCGATAACACAAGTATATAAGAGAGGAAAACTAATAGCTCACTATAAATGGCATGCAAAATTTTCCAAGGGGGCTCAATTGCCCCAACCGTGAGAGACAAAATTGGAGTATCTACCATTATTTTAAAGTCAAAAACTTGTGCAGTCACAAAAAGAGAAAAAGGTTTTTTAACAAAATCGCTCATGTTCATACCCTTGATTTTGTTGAAAAATTTTGGATGGAGGGAGATATTTGTTCTACATTAGCACCAATCATAATTTGCTAAACTATGGCCACAACCAAAGCCTTAGACATACATGTTAGATCAAAATGGGCAAACCTCCCATATGGCTACTCAGACTTTGCCAATGGTGTATAACGTGATTCCAAATAAAAAATGCCATGGGTACTTAGAATTCCCCTATATCTTTGTCTCAAAACCCAAACATTACGCTTTACAATGATTAAAAGAAATGGAAAACAAAAAATGAAAACAAATAACTCAAAAAATTTCTATGCGTCATGCGTACTTAGATCAAGTATTTCAAACCAAAGAATAAACACAAGGGTAGGGCCACACACCCAACCATATGGCATAGAGTGACCTCACTACACAATTTAAAAGCAAAAGAGGGGTTAAAGGGCTCCCTGAAACTGCATTAATAACCATGTTGAAAGATCGATGGAGAGGTGTGATCAAGACCTGATTGGTGCTATCGAATTGTCTCGATCGCGGCCTGTGTCTTGTGATCACAGTACTTGAGACCATCTTCTCCCTTATTTTGACCTTTTTTTGCGTGGTTGCTATACTTTAAAACATAGTTTTCCCTTGTTTTTGTCTTCCAACCTCCCTCAAAGCACCTATAAAACATTAGAATTTTGTGATTTATTCAAAAGTAGATCATGTAAACATGAAAATAATGGGTTGACTCCCATTAAGCGATTGGTTTAACGTAGCAACACGATGCCTCTTTGACACCCATTTGTGTCTCCACTTAGAGGATTTGAATTTCTTGCATATATTTTTATCATTACATCTTTGTGGCGCATTGGGCAAATGTAGAGGGATGATGATGAATGTTCTATCATACCACTTCAAAGACTTAAACCTTTTAACCAACTTCATATCGAATTTTTAGTTTGGTTCCATGGGAAAAAGCATGAACATCAATAGCCTATTCCTTTTACATTGGAAGTTATGTCTTTAGCCATTGAGGTGTAGGGCACTGTTTGCTCCATTGGAATGTCAAATTCTAATATATAAGGGTGGAGATCCTTATCTAAATAATTTATCATTAGCTCAAGTGGATAGACTTTAGTCCAATCCAACAAGCATAATATTGGAAAGTTATTAGAATGAGGTCCTTTCCTTAATTTAGGAACTGCATCAAACTTAGAATGGTCAAGCCAAAATGAGCTAGAGTAATTATAAGGGATTTGCTTGACTTCTTCTTCTGGATCTAGTCCCATTTCTTTTTTTATGGATTATTCTCCCTCGTATGAGTCGGATGATTAGGAATTCATTATGGAATCCTTACTACCATGCTAATCATCATAGCTTAGTTGCTCTTCATGATAAAACTCCTCTTGAGTTATGGGAACGGTAGTAATAGTTTCAAGATATTCTTCTTTTCCCAATAACTCTTGCTTGACACCTGTCTATTCTTTTTACACGTATTCCTTGTTCTCCCTCATTGCATCTATCTTATACAAGAGGGCTAGTAATATTGGGTCACAGCTAATGGACTCGGTGCATTATTTTTCCAATTTCTCATCATATGACCTTATAAAATCATAGGGAAAATCATAAATTGATTACTATAATAGGGAGAGGGGTCTTTTGACACTCTTCCCAATCTCCTTATTGACGGCAACACATAGGAAAACCTACTCCTAATGGGATTGAGATGGTAAAATCTCTCCGCAAGTAGCATACTTATAATATCTCCTGAAGTGTGGTCCATAACAGTACGACATCGGAGGTCATGATTTGACTTTAAATCATTAAACTCATATTTTCTAGAAGATTCCATCAAGGAGAGTAAAAATAAAATAAAACTACCTACAAAGAAAAATCACAACAAATATTTACAAGCTTTAATTTAAGCAAATAACTAAGATTTCAAACTAACTTAATACGCCAAATTATTCCCCGACAATGATGCCAATTTTTATAACGCTCAACTTACACGTTATTTTAGTGTAAGGTGGCCGCCATCAATATATTTACCCAACATTGGAGACGAGGTCGAATCCACAAGGACAATGTGAGTGGAGATCAAATTATTTCAAATGATAGTTACAAGTTAAATTCAAAGAAATGGTACAAAAACATAAAATGGGGCAGATGAGTTCTTACACTAATGTTTTTTTTGGGATTTTATAGTATAAATTCGGGGATATGAATAATTAGAGTTTTAAAAATTATGCACATATCTAGGGATTATACTTTACTATGGGAGTGACATATGGATTTTAGTCATCAACATTGATTTAGTAAGTAAAATATGGGTAGGTTTGTTTATAGATTTTGATGTTAGTCTTTCTACAAAACACCAAACTTTCACCCGTTGATCCTTTTGAATACCTAATGGATATGTTCAATAACTAGCAACCAAAACCTCAATCAAGGCATCATTATTTCTAGGATGACACAAAGGCATAGTCAGCCTCACTTTCACACTAATTTCTAAGATAGTGAGAATTAAGCAAACTACACCCATAAGTGTCTATCCTCGATTTGTATCCATATCCCCCTTTCCAGGATGATATATATTCCTAAACTTCACCAAAAATAGTTTTTTCGAAGATAGCCTTGGATATTTTAGAGCTTGGAACTTTCACCCATAAAGCCCATGTGGGTATTATGAGTTTTCACCCATCAAATCTCAAACAAACTAGAATAGCAATAATAGAACCCATAAACATTAACTACCAAATAGATTCTAATAATAACAACCCACATACAATTAGACCTCTATTCACACATAACCCCATGACAAAGATTTAGCTATACATAAGATAAATAATCATAGACATACCCATAATCTCCTCTAATTTAATTTGTGGTAGATCTAAGCGAATGTTACTACAAACTTGGCTCCTCCACAATATCAAAAATTGAAGTAGGAAAATCTTCAATTTGAAAAGTCTCCAATGTATTCTTCACCCAAAATTTATACAATATTTCTTCTCTAAAAATAAAGGCTACAAAGTCTCAAGCTAAACCAATAAAAATTGGGCAAGGGGTAATATCATGGAATGAATGATTCCTTAAATTAGGGTTTGAGTATTTTTTCTTCAAATTAGGATTAGCACATGCATTTATAGTTTTTCCCTTCGGCTGAATAATTCTGTGAAGCTGTGATCGTGCATGTCAGGTTGCGACCATGGCTACGCGACTGCGATTGACTTTTGTGGTCATGGTTAATTGACTATTTTGAATGAGCGCAATAGCAACCCATGGACCATGAATGCGGTAACTGAGGCTAGTTCTCTGCAGGTCTTTAGCTGCACTTTTTCTGCTCTTTTTTATCATTTTAAATTCGAATCTACCTGTACTTATCTTTTAAACTTCTATACCTACAACAAGTGGATATTAGTGCATCTAATAATAATTATAACTCATTTACTCATTTAAGAAAAGGTAATATGCATGAAAAATGAGTGAGAATGAGTGGTAAAATCACCACTCATCAACTGATGGTTTTAGTGGCTCCATAATGTTAATATTAGGATAGGAGGACTCTTGATTCAGGTCTCATGGTACCCATTCTCATTTTGACTTATTGGTTAAGTTATGAAAATAAAATATGGGTGTGGGACCTACTTTTGGTTGAAAAACCTAGAATGGAATATTCAACTATACCATTAAGTTCAAATATCAAATTTTGTTGGGTAGCATAATCCATTGTGTATATAGGATTCCAGATAAATCTCGAGGGCTTGGAGGAGACTTGAAAAATTTGAAGTCTTTGTTATAACTAGTGAGATCACTAATAACGAGCCAAAGAGGCTCGATCTCGACTCCCTAGGCAAGCCACCTAGGAGTTGGAGTTACCCCATTTTCTTCCATCTTACTTATGTCTAATCTCTAGTTTGACAAAAGAACTATATAGACTATTTTAGGCTTGGGTTGTATTTGTGGTAGCTCTTGAACTACCTCTACAAGGTCATGGGATGATTTTCTATATTATGTTTTTATTTTGGACTATTTCTATAGAATTGCTTATTTCTTGTGTTGAATTATATAATTCTCCTTTTTTGGGCAACTTCCATGAAGTTAATCCATTGCGAATAGATCTAAGTTGTAGTTTGTCTTACTAAATAACTGTGTTTAGTATGTTCCATTATGTCATGACATATTTTTATCATAACATATGCTACACCGGTATTATTTGTATAAAAGTAAGTGTCTAAAAGAGTCCTGTGGATTAGAACAATGACATTTGTTTCCTATCTTTTGGAGGCTATAGAAAATTCTTAATTCTTTAACTCATTTCGTGCGAAGTGTCTAAGTTGGTTTCTAAAGCATTCTATTGACTTTACTCTTCCATAGATGGCTAGGATTCATGCTACTACTATATGAGATAAAGGTCCCATGATTGAGCCTACTATCCTATCATTGTCAGTGGATAAGATAAATTCAAGGAAAGCCTCAAGATCTATCCCCAACTAGGGGCCAGGATAGGGGGCTCCACTAGACGCTATTCCCACTCATAAACCATAGATTCTTCCGCCTTAACCAGTGATAGACTAGGGACCATACCAAGATCCACCACAGTCTATTTTTTTCTTTAGTTTAGATTTTAGGGTTTGTTAGTGGTTTGTAGTCTTATGGTGCATAGTCTACAGACTAGAGTGGTACTGAGGTTGCTAGAGTTGAGGTTTCTGCTGGTAGTTGTTCGACCAATAGTTTATCATCTAGTGGTTGTGCATCCCACTATTCTTATTGAGGCCTAAAAGATGTTTGGTAAATTCTTGTGATTGGCTTAACCTAGCTTTTTTGGTGCATCATGTGAGGATGCGCATGAGTGTCTAATTTCTTATAATGATTGGCTCTATAATTTGGGCCTAGTTAAAATTCATGGTGTAGATTACACTACTTTTCCATTGGACTTGGTAGCTTTAGATTGGTACAGAGATCATCTTTATTCTATGACAGCCAGATCTTCTCCTTTTACGTAGGCTCAGTTCTCTGAGATTTAATTGGAGAAGTACATGCCTCAAAGCCTTAAGGATCATTTTAGTGACAAGTTCTCGAGATTTGAGCGGGACTCCAAGATGGTTGTGGATTATCAGTCTCATTATCATGAGTTGGATAAGCATGCTACTTCTATATTTTAACTAAGTATAAGAGAGTTTGTTTCTTTGGTATAAGAAAGTTTGTTTCTTTGGTAGAGGATTGACACATACACTACGTATGTCTACCTAGATTTAGGTTGATTTGAATAGGTATTTTGATGAGGATTCTATTCATGCTCAGGAGAACATGCATTTTGAGGCCCAAGGGGCAACGATAAGAGGCCAAGATATCACGATAGCTTTAAAGGGAGTCGTAGTGGCTACCAATTAAGAGGTAGAAGTTTTCATAATTGATACCCTCTGCATCTCAACCTTAGAGTCAGCCCAGTATACCTATTCAGTAGAGCTCTAGAGTATTGACAGGGGTCAGTCTAGTTTTAGTTATTGCATTGGATATGATGGAGATCAGTTTTTGAGGGGTTCATCTTCTAGTTATTCTAGTCATAGCAGCTACTCCTAGTTTGTTAGATCTTCTAGTTCTGGTTAAGCTCGGTGACATATTATAGTTGTCGAGCTTTTGGTTATTATTTCTCGAGGGTACACTAGTCATAGGGTGATTGTTGCTTAAGCTTAGGGTGTTCCCCCATAAGAGTATTTTATCCCTCAGCAAGAGGTGGTTTGCATTGTTATAGGCTTGGTGTCTAGGGTGATCGAGGTGTTTTTCAGGCAAGTAGGAGTGGTGATCGGTCAAAAGCCTAGTATGGTTTTAGTGTTTTCTTAATTGGCCTTTACTTTATTCAATTTGGGATCTACTTATTCTTATGTGTTTGATTATTATGCTCCACCATTAGAGTTATCTTTGGATTTATTATCCATGCCATTATGTGTATCAACTCTCATGGGTGATTACTTAGTAGTGGATTGGGTTTTCAGATTATATGTTATGATTGTAAGAGATAGTTATACTCACGTAGATCTTATTATATTAGACATGATGAATTTTGAATTAACTATAGTGATGGATTGTGTATCCGACTGTCATGCAGTCATGGATTATTTTTCAAAAATTGCTACCTTAGCCATGCCCAGCCTACCCCTAGTGATGTTGCAGAGAGATGTTAGCCACGAGCTGATGGGGATTATTTCTTATATGTGTGCTAGGAGACTAATTTGTATGGGTCATGGGTCTTATGTCACTTATATTTATGATGTTACTACGGAGAGTTTGTCACCTTACGCTTTTCCTGTAGTTTATGTGTTTTATAATGTTTTCCCTACCAATCTGCCTAGTATACCTCCTGTGCATAAGATTGAGATTGCTATTGATCTTAAGCCTTGCACCCAACCTATTTCTATGGCACCTTATTTTATGGGTCGTGTTTAGGTTAACGAGTTAAATTCCTCGCTTTAAGACTTTCTTTTAAGGATTTTATTAGAACAAGTATATTTCCTTAGGGAGTTGCTGTATTGTTTTTGAAGAAGAAGAAGGGCTCCATGCTCATGTGTATTAAATATGGTGATGGTGAATAACCATTATCCTATTTTTCACATTGATGACTTGTTTTATAAGATTCATGGTGTAGCGGTGTTTTTGGAAAATGGATCTGATGTCTAGTTTCAATCTGTTGAGGATTTAGGCTGAGGATATTCCAAAGATAGACTTTAGAACCCGTTATGTCTATTATGAGTTTCTAGTGATGTTCTTTAGAGTGATTAATTTCCAAGACACTTTCAAGGATTTGATGAACTAAGTGTTCAGCCTTATTTTGGTTCCTTCATGATTATGTTCACCAGTGACATCCTTAATGATTCAAGGAGTTGAGGGGAGCATGCACAAAATTTGAGGATTATGCTACATACTTTGAGAGATCATCTTCTACTCACCAAGTTCTAATAAGTGTGAGTTTTTTCTTGAGTCTGTGGTATTCCTTTGGCATGTGTTGTTAAGGATGGGATAATAGTAGACCTAGCGATGATGAAGTCCATTCATGATTGGGCTAGGCCTACATCTCTGACTGAGGTTTGTACCTTTATTTTTTTTGAGAAATATTATAAATGATTCATCTAGTATTTTTTTACTGTTTCAACACATATGTCTAGATTAACTAAAAAAGGTTCCTTTCAGATGGACTGAGGAGTGTGAGTCAAGGACTGGAAAGATCAATAAGTTTCATACTTCATCTTCTATTTTGGCTCTTCCTATTGAGGGTGAGGAATTCACCCTGTATTTTAATACTTCTGGTGTTTGTTTGGGTTGAGTAACGATGAAATGAGGTCTTTTGGTCACTTATGCTTTGAGGCAGCTTAAGGTGCATGAGAGCAAATACCCCACTCATGATTTTGAGTTTGCAGCGATAGTTTTTGTGTTTAAGATTTGGAGGAATTATATTTTTCTATTGCAATGTGAATTTTCATCAATCATAACAGTCTTACACATTTTATGACCCAGAGAGAGTTTAATCCTAGGCAGCATGGATGGATAGAGCTACTTAGGAATAATGTAATCGCCATCTTGATTAATTCGGGCAAGGCGAATGTGGTAGCAGATGCCTTGAGCTGAAAGGCATGAAGTACAGGTAGTTTGTCTTGTATTTCTATTACACAAAGGCCATTAGCATAGGACATTCAGTCCTTAGCCAAATTGATGGTGTGACTTGATATTTCAGACCTTTAAAGGATTCTTTCTAGTGTTTAGGTGAGAGCTTCAATAGTTAAGTAGATTCGGGATGGTCGATTGATGAGAGGTAAATTTACCACTCATTGACGCCCTAATTCATATACACTAAGTAATTTAAAGGTGTTAATAAGATGAATTTATCATTAGAATGCAATAACTCTCATGTTTTGCAGGTATATAGGTGAAGGGAAGAAAATAAGTGAAATAAGCTGAAAAGAGATAAAAAAAAAAAGGAAGAGTTAGGGCAAAATCTAGATAAAGCTTGAGAAGGAACTGGCCGTTAGTCACCACAATCGTGTTCTGAGGGTTGCAATATTAGCTAGTACAACTTAGTCAAATATGGCGATCGTGATGTGTTTACAGAATCGTGGGATCTACAATCCCAATCAATATAATGTAATCATGAGCAGTTGGACTTCAGCTAAGGGGTAGGGGTTTAATTTCCCACAGCCAATCCAAAATTCTTAAAAGGGAATTAACCTTTTCACTTTGAATTATCTTTCAATCTTCATTTTAAAGAAAATAGTGAGAGAACTTCAAATTTATGTGAAAAGAATTGTAGTAAATCTTTCAATAAAGATACTTTTGGTTGTAATTGATGCTTGGAATTTTGTCATTACTCTAGTTCGTGTTTTCAATTGAGGAAATGAATGTCAACTTGGGTAATTTTATTCTTCCTATTTTCATTAGTAAATAAACATTTATCTTAATATTATGTTGAAATAGGGTGCAAATATAAGATGGTTTTGATTTATTAGTGTATATTCTTGGTTAATGATTTGGGGTTTCACTAGTGCTTTCTTGATTGAGGTGGAATATGTGGGTGAAAATTGCAAATTCCCAAAATCTCACATCATCCTTGAAAAAAGGATATGGGTGACAGTCTTAATTAACATTTGTTAGATGTAGTTGATTCCTTTTTATTATCTTATAAAAAGGGTGAATTGAAATTAGTTAGGTCCTGGGCATCTTCCTAGAAATAGGGATAACCATAAAAGGTATTGGATGGAATTTCTTGTCACATCCATGAGGTAACCAAAAGGATACATGGGTGATTATCTAGAGATTTAGTTGAAAAATTAGCATCAAGAACCCCTAACCTAACCTACACATGTAGTTGTTAACTAGAATTTACATTTAACTATCATGAACCCATCCTTTATTTTTCCCTAGAAAGACATTTCTCCTATTGAAAGTTTTACAATTGGTTCTCTAATTTGGTAGTTAAATTAGTCTCATTTAAACAATGTTCAAAACAACAAACCCACCCCCCAATATTTAGATTCATGTTCTACTTTTTGTCTACAGTGTAGGTAAATGATTAGTTCCTCTCAACACCCATAGGATTTGAATATTGATACGCTCCTCGATGATTCGAACCCAACACATATTGGTTCAATATACTCGAAAATAATTGCCTTAACCGTGTATTATGGAGTAAGTTGGGCATGATCAAAATAGAATTGTTGTTGGGAGTAAAACTTTGTTTTCACATTTGGCGTGTTGCTTGTAACTTTGAATTCACCTGTAGTGTCATATTTTACCTTTTTTGTTGTTCTTGATCATTTATTAGGTAATCCATACTTCCTCTATATTACCATGAGTTAAGAGGGAATCATCAACAACCCATCATATGAACTTGTTGAAATTATGGATTATCATGATGATGAAGAGCATGCTAGTGTCTTCCGTATCCCCCTACCAACAGAAACAACGTATTTTACATCACAAGAGTTATGCTTTAATTGTATTGTATCAAGGGTTTGTTTAGGGTTCAAGCTGATGAAGGCCCACACTTGCACTTGAAGAATTTTTTGGATGTATGTGCCTCTTTTAACATTTCTTATATCTCACAAGAATACATATAATTGTACCTCTCTAGCTTACTCTAACAAGTGAGGAACTGTTGTGGCTACATTAACCACTCCCCGCGTCTATCACCTCACAGTTAAACTTACGGAGGCTTTCTTGGTTCAATACTTTCCACCTTCAAAGATATTACCATTGCGGGACGAAATCATAAATTTTCGTCAAATTCATAGGGAACCTTTGTGTGAAGAATGGGGGATATTTTAGGATAAGCTTATGAACTGTCCTCACCACGATTTTCTGGAGAAAATTCTTCTCCAAATATTCTATAGGGTATCAGATAAAATAAACAAATCCATAGTGGATAATGCAATCAGTGGATTATTTGTTAAATAGTATTATGAAGTTGCATCAAGTTTTTTTAATCAAGTGGCTAGTTTGTCTAGGGGTTGGCACATAAAAGATCCTAAGCTAGCAGTGGGGGCACCCTACCCATCCTTTATGTATGATTATCAAAGATGTCAATTGGAGGAAAGACATACAAATTTGATCTAGGTGATCTCACACTTTAAGCTTCTTACTAAACATGTGTCGGGAGCCTCTATTGGAAGAGCCAATGTTATAGATTCAAGTGATACTAGGGCATGCGAAAAAGTGGAAGAAGACATACTTGATGACAATATGAGTTTTTTACCAAATAATTCGTAGGGTTTCCATGTGTTCTCTAAAGGTAAAGGTGGGAATCAAGGTCAGAAAAATAAAAACCAAGGCATGTTGTAATGGAAAATAAAGGGGTGCATTGATGGCGTTATTTTGGATCAAATCTTTATTGGTATCGAGGGGACCAACAACATAGTGAAACAAATAAGGAATGATTTCCACATGCTACATCAAACGGTTGAGTCTTATTCAACCACTATCCACTAACTAGAGGTAAAATTGAATCAAATATCATTGTACCTTATGGAAAGAAAAAAATGAAGAAATGTCAAGTGGTATGGTAACAAATGATATTGTCACTCAAAGTGGAAAAAGTCTTGGTATGGGCATGGAGCTTGATGATGATCGAGATAAAAGAGAAAATGATGAGCAAGAAAATGTTAATAGAAAGAGTTCGAATAATGATGAGTCAATACCAAATGAGGTTTTATTTTAAAATTCAAAGATGAAAGAATGTCAAATTGTCTCCATGCCACCAATCATAATTCGTCTTCCTTTTCCTCAACTGTTCATCAAAAAAAGGAAAATGAAAATTTTTAAAAGTTCCTTGGTTAATTTAGCAACCTTTTCATCAACATTCCTTTAATAGAAGTCTTGCTAGAGATGCTGCGGTATGCTAAATTTATGAAAGAACTGGTCACAAAAAAGTGTCTTTTCAAGGATTTGACAATAAAAAATAACTCATCATTGTAGTGAAACTATGTTGAGCACCATGGTGAAAAATAAGTAACACCCTGGTGCTTTCACAACACTATGTTTCATAAAAAGGTTCAAGTTTGTAAAGGCATTGGTGACCTTGGGGTGAGTGCACATTTAATGCCTTACACTATATTTCATGAACTAGCATTGGGGAAACCAAAACCAACCACATTGAGATTTCTAATGAATGATTGAACCATCAAGAAACCTATGGGAATACTTCATGATGTGCTAGTAAATATCGACTCGCTCATCATCCTTGCTGAATTTATGATCCTTGAATATACTTCGGACATTGAAATTCCTATTATTCTCGAAAGTCCATTCATTGCCACTGAGAGCGCATTGGCGGATGTAGAGTGCAGCGAGATGAAGTTTTGCCTAAATAATGAAGAGTTTTCCTTCAATATATGCAATTCCGTGAAGTAACCAATGGACTTACTAATAATTTTTGTAATCGATTACATTGATGGTGAGGTGACAAATTATTTGGTGTGAGTTTTATGGATGAGCCACTGGTAGGAATTTATTTGCTATAGAAATACAGCACTTTCGATGCTTAAAACTAGGAAAATATGCAAGCTTCAGAGTCCTTTTTGTTAGTTATAATCCATTTTTGGTATGTTTTGAAGAAAACCATGATTTGGATGATAAGTTCATAAAAATGGTGAAAAAAGAATTTTTTGCACACTTTTGGAGTGATTACGGATGGTGAGGATGTTTTTTGGGCTTGATCATGATCAATGAATTTTGGAGATTCAAAGAGAGCTGAAAAACTGAATCCCAGCACCTACTAGGTTGACCTACGAATAACAGGTAGACAAAGTGGGTATACAAAAGTCTAAAATCCTAAGAGTAGTTTTTCAGGAAAATTTCCATCTGGTACTTGTTGTTTGTACCATTGAACGGAACAAACCGTAGGTACAACCTATGGCAAGGACCAAACCGCAAGTGTAGGAAGTAGGTAGCCACCGACCCTGTTTTCTCCTATTTCATTCGGTATTAGTTTGTAGGTTTTTCTTTGTACTATAAATAACCCTTACGTCCTTTTTAATAAAAAATGCACTTTTAATACTTAAAAACATATTTTGATTTCAACAACCATCTTTGATCTTGATATTTCATTATATTGACTTTATTTGATTATTCAGTTTACTGTTGTGGATTTTATTTCATCATATCATTGTGATCTTAACTTCTTTTAAAAACATGAATGTTATTGATTTCATTAGAATCATGAGCGTCTAAAACCCAAAACTAGGATTGTGGAAACACGGGCAAATTGATGAAGTAGGTAAAGTGTGATTTTTGATAGGAACCAATACCCATTGCATGCATTGATTTATCTTCTATAAATTCATTTATTTGTGGTTGAACACCTTAGGATCATGTGTAGATATTGCTAATTGCTCTAATAAAGGGGTAGTTACTAGGAAATTATAAAGACAACAGTAATTTGGGAGTTAAAAGTCGATTCGTTGCAGTAAAACATTATATCTAAATTAATATTAGCTTTCATCTAATAACATGAGACTCTAAAGGTGATAGTTAGATAGGACCATGGTAAGGGTTAGTAATGGGACATCCTGACACTCAATAGGTAAAGGGTGAAATCCTCCCACTCGCCCAAAAGACTGTAGGAGGTACATAACTTATCTTTCCAGCCTGCAAGGTATTGGGTTTGTTCAATAATACACGATAAACCTATTGAGTTGAGATGACATGGGCAGTACAGTCCTAGAGTTCACTTATGACTGATTTTCAACCAAGTTAATATTGTTCTATGTTATAGACTACTACAAACAGATTCCCCATTTACTTTCCTATTTTACCCAGAGACTATAACCACTAAGATCTATCAAAACACATGTTCCCTTGGGATTTGACCCCAAAATTTGTTGGGTTACTATATCTTTAAAACGATCATACAATCATCTAAAATGAGGTATTTCTTTGACATCATCAAGAAATTAGTGCCATTGCTAGGGAAACACGATGTTGATTTATGGATGAAGTTTTTTGTTGATTTTGGGTTTAGTTTTTATTTTTGCTCTTATTGGGGCATTCACCAGTGTATGCATAGCACACAGAGTAGAGGCAATCCATTACTCCCGGTGAATTCAAATCTAGAGAGTATCCTAAAAACATATAGTAGGTTGTTTGAGCTGAAAAGAGTTAATATTCCTGAAGAGTTTTTGATATTATACCTCTTACCGAAGTAGTATAAGATATTTTTTATCATCAGACTAATGAGCTTTTAAATAAAACTAAAGCTTAAAGGAGAGTAGTGGAAAAATCTTAGAGAATAGATAGGGATGTATATCTAGCTGAACAGAGACAAGCAATAGACCACCGAGCAACACTCGGTGGGAATCAGAATAGAGATAAAGGTACCAATGTTCAAGTTATCCCAGCATACCCGTTTATTAATCCATACAATGATGATGAGGAAGATATTGAATATGTTGAGCTAACTGAGAGTTGATGCATAGTACCTCCTTTCTTGCCCCTATTAATATAATATGACATTATGAGTGCCATGATTCAACTCCAAATTTTAAGGGTGTGCTTGTAGGATTTCCTATCGATGTTGCAAACATGCACCTTGAAAATCTCCTTAGCATTTATAACAAATATACCAATTCTGGGGTAAATTAGAAAGCACTTAGACTGAGGCTTTCCTCTTCTCACTTACAGAAGAAGAATCATTATGCTTAGGGGAATTCCTAAGAGGCTCTATCACGACTTGTAACGAGTTGCACATGAAATTCTTAAATAGATTCTTCCCTACATCAAGATTGTTGTAGCTTAAGAATGAGGTCTATAATTTTACGAAGCTACAGTCAAAGTCCATGTAAGAAGATTTTTTCAAGTTTAAGAAAAAGCTGAACTTAGTGCCTAATAACTAGTATTCACATAAAACCTTATCAGAGAAATTCAACACTGACACCATCTCTTGGAGAGTTTCTATATGACTACATTGGGAAATTTCTATATGACTACATTGGGAGTAAAATTTAGAGGTGTTAGATCATATCTCAATCATTCTGGATGGTGAAAAACTTGGGAGGCTGATAGCGGATATGGTATTTATACTTTTTTTGACTCCTACGACCAGAGAGAAACTGATGATATAGTAGTGCAAGAAATTACATTACGAAGGACTGATTTAGTGGTGCTATAAAAGAAGTTTACTACACCGACTTCTAAGAAAGTAAATGCAGCAGCAGTACAGGGGTCACCTTCTAAAACATATGATTCTGAAATGGAAGAAGAAGCTAACTATCTAGATCATAAAATGGAAGGTTTTCGAGCCCATTAGCAAGGAATCCAAGGCCACAACTTTTAGGATAGATACAAATATTATAGTAGAGATTGAGATGGTTACTGGATAAAAAGGATAACTACAGTTAAAAGGCAGTAACATACATTCAGCCTGGTAGACGCGATGCAGAATCCTGAATGGAAGATATGCTTAATAAATTTGTTAAGGATCAGGAAAATCAGGAGACTAGACTTGTGGAGATTAAACTTATATTTTAGGATTAACCCAAAAGGTCGAGTAATATGCCACTGCTATTAAGCAGTTGGAACACCAGCTTGGGCAGATGTCATTAACTCTAAACTAGAGGCATCCAGGTACATATCCAAGGAACATAGTGAAAAATTTGAGAAACAAAAACCACATACTTTGTATTATCGTGAGGCATAGTATTACAAATATGGATCCCCCACTTCCTGCTATCAAAGTTTTTAATGATGAGACACTTCCTGTTGAGTCTTAGAACATAGCAGATGATAAAGGTACAGTTGCTAAAGATAAAGGTAAGGGACCAGTTACTGAGCCAGCGGTAAGACAAATTTTGAGACCACCTCTATCTTTTCCTCCATGACTGATGTAGAAGAAAGGCCAAGGTAAAACCAAACAATTTTTTGAGATTATGAAATAGTTGAGTTTGAACATACCTCTTATAGAGTTAAGATTATGAAATAGTTGAGTTTGAACATTCCTCTATGATAACCCTTATAGTCAATACATCACCTTTGTATGTGCTGAGATATTTTGACTTCTTTGCAATGGATGATAATAAGGTCCCAATAATTGGGACAAAGAGAGGTCAATTGCATAATTTTAAGGATCTAGGTATGTTAGAGGAGAATGCCGTTAAAAGGCCAGAAATAATTCTTTAGATACTGCATTCATAGTTTGAAAGAGGCATGATGCTATAGCATCGGGTGTATTATCCAGTAATGTACCACCACCATCGCCTCTGCCAGCTTATATGGCCCCATGTGAGGAGGGTGCTAACTTAGGTGCTTAGTGCATCTTAGGCATGTTCTCACTTCTCAATGGTTTGTTTTGCTTTAGCCATTTAAGGACAGTGCACAGTTTTAGTTAGGGTGGGAATACTATGCCACCGTGTGTTTTTATTGCCGTTCTCCTTATCTTGTCGGATGTGGAATGCTTGTAGAAATAACATGTCAAGTATAATTAGATGTCATTTTGTATTTTTCTTCGTATTGTGGTGTTTTGTGTGATTAGTAGATTATGAGTGTTAAGGGCAGTATTTGGATTTTGATTGATTTTTGATAACCATCCAAAAAGTTATGATTTAGAACTGTGTTGATTTAAATATATGTAAGCTTTAGTGATATTGTTATGACATTAGTATTAGGGACATGATAACCGTTTGAAAATAATTGTATGAAATGAATTGGTATTAGTTGTGATATTGACTATGTGCTATGTGAGTGTGAGATACTACCTAGTTTCCTTTACATGTTAAATTTAGAATTTGCCTGGTTCATCTTTCCTAGGTTGAAGGATAGCCAGTTAGAAATGAATCATAGTCCTTTTTTTTATTTTAGTCTACTTTTAGCCTAAATGACCTTCCATGTGCGAGTTGTATCCCTTGATCCCTATTTTGAGCCATGTGGCCGATTTTTTCTTATTTTACCTACTCACCTTCCCATTTGTATTACATCGATGATCCTTCTTGGTGATTATGCACCTTAACTAAGGAAAAAAGCCTAAGTTGAGAGTGGCTATCATAGGTGTGCATAGTGTAAAATAAGTATAAAGAAGGGTTAAATAATAGAAAAAGTTACTAGAGCTGGGTATGGTAGAAAAGAAAAAAAGGAAAATAAAAATCGTGAAAATTCTTTAAAAGAAAGAATAAAGAAATCTCACCCCGACTAAGCATGCAAGAAAAGAATAAAAGGGAGAAATAAGGGAGGAATAAAAAGAAAATGAGTAGTAAGTTAGATCCCAAAGTTACTGTAGTGCCAAAGAGGCTTACTCACTTTTAAATATCCATACCTATCATACTAGCCCCTATGCCTACATTACAAGACCAGAAAAGTCATATAGTGATCCTGACTTGACTATCTGAATGATAAAATAAAGAAAATAAGGGCAAGCCTATGGTATTTGAAATGCATTGACTGTTACTTCTTTGTTGAATATGAGTGTCTTTTACCCATCCCTGCATTAACATGCATAAGTTCATATGAGTGAGTAGCATATTCTTGTTGTGAGGTCACCTAAGTCATCTTACCAAATATCTGCATGTTTTGGGTAGTGTAATATGAACATAAGAGTGGTTGTTTGTTACCAATTTAGTTACCATAGCTTGATTCCCTTGTGTCACATTGTTGTTCCTCACATTCACACAAAGTTGATTTGAAAATGAGTTATAAAAGGGGATATTGTGATTTGTACTCTACGTAATGAATTCCTTGAATATCTTATATTTTTTTAGTTAAGCATCATTTTTGTTTGGTTGTATTTGTTTTCCCTGAGGGCATCCAGACATTGTAAGTTTAGGGTGTTGATATGCTATAGAAATACAGCACTTTTAATGCTTAAAATGAGGAAAATATTCAAGTCTTTTAGGACTTTTTATTAGTTATAATCCATTTTTGGTATTCAATACAGAAAACCAAGATTTGGATGATAAGTTCGTAAGGGAAAAAGAGGTAGTGGAAGCATTTGATGAAGTGGTTGCATCATTAATGGGATTTTGATCATATACCAAGAGCCCGGTAAAGTTAGACCTTGATCATAAAAAAATTATGAGAGCCCACCCACAAAGCCATCCATTCTTTAGCCACCTAAAATTGAATTGAAGCCATTGACGCGCCACCTTAAATATGTATTCTTGGGTGATGGACGCACATTACCTATCATCATTGCAAGTGATCTAGATCCCTACCAAGTAGAAGCTTTGAAGTTGGTGGTAAAAAAGTTAATTAGACACGTCGGATAGACAATCGCAGATATCATAAGAATAGCCTCGGGCATTTGTTCATTTAATATAAAGCTAGAAAAAAATCATGTTCCAACTGTGGGACATCAAAGGAGAGTAAATCAACCAACGAAAGAGTTGGTGAAGAAGGAAATGATAAAATGGCTTGATGTAGGAGTCATCTATAAAAATATCCAATAGCACTTTGGTAAACTCGGGGAAATGTGTGCCAAAGAAAGCTAGAATAATGGTAGTATGAATGAAAAATTATCTTGTTCCCATCTGACCAGTCTGGGGTACAGGGTGTTCTTGGACTACCACAGGTTTAATTCTTGGACCGAAAAAGACCAATTCCCCATTCCCTTTATGTACCAAACGATAGATAGGTTAGTTTGAAGGGGGTGGTATTTCTTTCTAGATGGTTATTTGGGGTACAATCAAATTTGTATATCCCCAAAAGACAAAGAAAACAATAACTTGCCCCTATGGTACATTCACATTTAAGCGAATGCTCTTTGGTTTGTGCAATGCATCAAAAATATTACAATGGTATATGTTATTAATATTTGCGGATATGGTTGAAAATTTTATTGAACTCTTTATGGATGATTTCTCGGTAATCGATAATTCATTTGAGTTATGCCTTGATCACCTAAGCATGGTACTTGAGAGATATATGTAAACCAACGTTTCCTTTAATTGGGAGAAATGCCATTTCATGGTTAAGAGGGGTACTATTTTTGGACACAAGATCTTGGGGAAAGGTAAACAATTTGATCAAGCCAAGGTCAAGGTAATTCCAAAGTGCCCCCCCCCACCACTTTTGTTAAGGGTATTCAGAGATTCCTTGGGCATGTTGGGTTATATCATTTATTTATTAGGGATTTTCTAAGATAACTCATCCAATATGCAATATCTGTGAAAATTAGGCAACATTAAATTTTTATTATGCGTGCTTGAAGTCCTTTAATTGTCTCAATGAGTTTCTTAAATCAACTACCATTATTGTGGCTCCAGATTGGTCATCCCCATTTGAAGTAATATGCGATGCTAGTGTAATTACATTAGGAGTGGTATTGGACCAATGAAAGGAAAAACTATTTCATACTATCTATTATGCGAGCAATACCTTGAATTATGCTCAATGTAACTGCACCATTACCGAGAAAGAATTGTTGGCAGTGGTATATAATTATGAGAATTTTTCCACCTACTTGTTAGGTACAAAAGCGATGATGCACGAAGAAGAAAGCTAACTAGATAAATCCTGTATTTAGAAGAATTTGATTTTGAGGTTAAGGATCTAAAGGGTTGCAATAACCAAGTGATCGACTATCTTTCGTGTCTTGAGTGTAATCATGAAAAGCATGGGGAGATTGAGATTAATGACCCTTTTCTTTATGAGTTAGTCCTTTCACTATCAGGGAAAGTCGCATTGTGTTATGTCAACTATTCTAATTATGTGGTGAGTGGTGTACATCCCGACTGGCTTAGATATTATCAAAGAAAGTGGTTCTTGTTCGATGTAAAAAAAATTGGGATTAACCCTTCCTATTTCGGGAGTGTATGGATCATGTGATTAGGTGTTGTACTATGGATGTTGAAATGAAGGATATCCTTGAAGCATGTCACTACTCACTTATCGGAGGTCTGCATAGCGGATCCAAACTACCGCCAAAATTCTTTAATGTGGTTATTGTTGACCCACCATTCATAGGGATGCCATTGAGTGGTAAAAAGCAATTCATCAATGTCGAATGCAAGGTGACAACTCGAGAAGACATGAAATGCCCCATAAACTTAATCTTGAAGTTGAGCTCTTTGACATGTGGGGGATATATTTTATGGGACCTTTTGTGTGATTTTTTTGTAACAAATACATATTGGTGGAGGTTGGTTATGTTTCAAAATGGGTAGAAAATGTGACACTTCTAAATAGTGATAACAAAAGAGTCTCTTCCTTCTTGAAGAAATAAATGTTTACATAGTTCGAAACACCACATATCGATATTTGTGAAGAAGTCACACACTTTTGCTATTGGGTATTTGGGGCCCTTCCTCATAAATATGGGATGAAACATAAGGTTGCTACCCCACATCACCCCCAAAAAAGTGGGCAAGTTGAAGTGTCCAATCAATAAATCAATGTTAAACTACAGAAGATCATGAATGTAGGCCAAACTAATTTTTAAAGACATCTTGATGAGGCACATTGGGAATATAGGACAGCCTACAAAACTCCAAATTGGTATGTCTCTCTACAATAGGTGTTTGGAAAGGTGTGTTACTTGCCAATTGAGCTTCAGCATAAAACCTTATGGGCATTGAAGAGATTAAACATGAATTGGAAAGAAACTTTTGAGTCAAGGGTCACTAAACTTCATGAGTTGGAGAATTTTTAACCTATGAAAGTTCAACATTGTACAAGGAGAAAATGAATAAATGGCATGATGCTAAAATACTAAGTCGAGAATTTCATATAGGAGATAGTGTACTCCTTTCCAATTTTTGTTTAAAGATTTTGGTGAAAATCTTTGTTCTAAGTGGTCAGGTCCCTTTTTGATTTCTATTGTTTACTCGATTGGTGAAATCTAATAACAAGATCATGAGAAAAAGAGGTTTCTAGTAAATGGACCAAGGATGAAACATTATAATGTGGGAGGTCCTGGGGTGGCCTATGTGGAGTTGGTATGTTTCAAAGATCCTATATAGTAGTAAATGTAAGTCATGATGCAATGTTAAATTAGGCGCTTGATTGGGGGCAACCTATACTTTACACACTTATTGCCTTTTTTGATGTTTTGTTGGTATTATGACACAACTTGGAGGTCAAAAAATTGGGGAAAGATAGTTAGAAAATGCCAGGTGTGCAGAAAAATATAGCAAAAATAAGGGAAAATAGACTCGGTTACCATGATCGCGGTCTAAGGGCGGTCTTGATACATCCTATTACGATTGCAACGTTTCATAAAAAAATAAAATATAATTGATGGAAGTGCTTAAAGAAGTCTTTTTTAACCCTTGTTTTTCTTTTATGTGGTGCAGAGATGGTACTTCAACTCTTTATATTAGGTGGAGTTACATTTGTGTTCAGGCATACTTAATTTGAGAAATGTAATCTAAAATTCTAACCCTAAAGCATGGATATTGGTTTGTTTCTATTGATTGATCATATAAAATCCTTTGCATATGATGGATTGAGTGACGACATTCCTAAGTAAAAATCATCGTGATTGGGTTTTATGCCATTGATGTAGGGGAAATTTAAGTACTCGTAGAATTGGAGTTTTGGGATTTCCCTTAGACATATGGTGAAGTCTAACTAGCCTTATGGTTTGAACACATGAGCGCCAAAATGTGTGATGACGGCTTTGTTTGGTCACAAAGTAAATCCAAAGCAAACACACCCCTTTGTCCATGTATTTTTGAAAAAGAAGGGCATGGGCGTGAATATTTTTATAACAATACTTTACCTCTTTCTAAGTATTTAGTTTATAGTATATGGTAAATATTTCCTTTTGTCCTTATTATGAAATACAATTGAGACTTGTTAAGAAGTTTGATGTCATGTGTGGTAAGCGTAATTGTCTAACTTTCATGCATACTTGTATCATCTAGAACATGCACCATTAGTCTCTCAAGGATAATTCTGATTATACTTTTTTGGTGAAATGATCTTAGGACCTCTTTGTGAATGTAGTAACCCAATTTATCCTAAATAGACTACCTTTACATAGAATTGTATCCTTAGTTACTTTTTTCAGCATCCAGGCCCTTTTTTGGCAACTGCATTACAAGCCTTAAACCATTTAATATTTATCCCTCTTTTGAACTCAACACTCCTTGAACTTTTAAAATAAAACTTTACGCGAAATGCCTAAGTTTTCATTGGTAATTTCTTGATGAAGTGACCTTGGGCAATGATATTATAGGTTGACACCTACCAAACTAAGAAAAGAGAGAAAGTGAAAAAGAAAAGAATCATCAAAAGAAGGAATAGTATGAATTGCAAAAGAAATACCAAAAAATAAAATGCTTTCAATGAATTGGGTAAATCAAGGTAGCAAAAGTAGGCAAGTGTGAATTTTGAAAACAAATTAAGTGGTCCATGGTCAAAAGATGGGTTAAATTTTGTGATGTATATGTTCAAGTAGGGTGTAGTCACTTTGCAACCAAATGTTATCATGCCCTTTCCTGAACCTACGTTACTAGCTTGAAAAAGTTGTTCAAGATCTCCGTCCATGTGCATTCATCATAGAGATGATTGAAAATAAATGCAGGCATATGTTATACATGTTAACATTAAGAGAGTATTTGTGAGAGTGAGAGTTTTGTACTTAAATCCTTTGTTACCAAATAGATAATTTTTTATGTGGGATTTCTTTCTTGTGGAGGGGCATGTAGACTAATTGTGTAGGGTGAAATTGTCACCTTTCAAAAGTGAGACAAAGGTGTATATTTGAGTTGTTATCGATAGAGAGTCAGTGATTGTTGCATTGTTGTTCTTTATCATTCTTTACAACCTTGAAATTATGTTTCTTGTTAAGGGGAGGCATGAGAATTCTTTGCTATGTTTGAGAACTACTTGTAGGTATTAACCAAGTCTGAGATCATTATGGTTATTTGGTTGGTCAGATGGACCTACAAATTCAATTCTCAATTAGTAAAAAGTAGTGTTGCTTGAGGAAAGCAAAGGATTAAGTTGGGGGTATTGATAGTGGTAAGTTTACCACTCATCAATGATCAAATTTGTGTACACTTCCATGATTTAAAGGTGTTAATAAGATGAATTTATCATTAGAATGCACTATATCAAATTTTTACAAGTATATAGGTAAGATTTAGTGCAAAAGGTGGAAAAAGCGTAAGTCGGAACTGTCCCTCAGTTATTGTGATAGTGGTCTGAGGATTGCGATCAAGGCCAGTCCAACTTAGTAAGAGATGGTGATCATAATTTATTTTCCGTGATCAAGATCAATATCTTGCGAACGCGAGTGATTAGACTTTAGCCTCAGGGCAGAGTTTTAATTTCCCACAACTAATCTAAAATTCTTTAAAGGGCATAAACCCTTTTTCTTTGAATTATCTTCAGAACTCCCTTTGAAAGAAGACAACGAGAGAACTTCCAATTTGTGAGAGAAGAATTGTATTAATCTTTCTATAAAGATACTTTTTATTGTAATTGAAGCTAGGAATTTTTGGATTACTATAGTTTGTATTTTCATTTGATGAAATAAATGTCCACTTGGGTAATTTTCTTCTTCCTATTTTCATAAGTAGTTAAATATTTATCTTGGGATTATGTTCAAAAGGATGTAAATATGTGTGGGTTGTGATTTACTAGTGTATATTCTTTTTTAATGATGTTGTGTTTCACTAGTGCTTGCCTTATTGAGTTGGAGTTTATGGGTGAATACCACAAATTCCCAAAATCTCACATCATCCTTGAAAGTTGGATATGGGTGATAGAAAAAAGAGTGAATTGAGATTTAGCTATGACTTGGGCATCACCCATGAAAGAGGAATGCCCAATTAATGTATTAGGTAGGATTATTTGTCATATCCATATGGTATCCAAAAGGATTTGGTAGACTTATAGCTCATTGCGCATGTTGTCAGTAGGTAAACGCCGAGCATTATCCTCCAGGTGGTTTGATTCAAACATTTCCCTTTCCTTAATTAAAGTGGGAGCATATTACCATGGATTTTGTTAGTGGTTTACCTCATACTTCCCGTGGTTCTAATGCTATTTGGTTCACAATAGATCGCTTGACCAAGTCGGTATATTTTATTCCTATTCATATGTCCATTAGTGCCTAGAGGTTGGCCTACATCTAGTGAGATAGTCTATTTGCATGGTGTTCCAATATCTATTATGTTAGCCTAGGGTTCCATATTTACTTCTAGCTTTTTGAGAGATTTTTAAGAAGAGTCGGGGACTCAAGTGGACCATAGTGCAACCTTTATTTTGCAGGCAGATGTTCAGTTAGTGTGGACTATTCATATTCTTGAGGATATGCTCCAAGCCTATGTTATGGTTTTTGGAGGTCAATGGAAGCAATGCTTAGAATTGGAAGAGTTTAAATATAATAACAATTAGCATTCGAAACTTGAGATGGTGCATTTTCAGGCTTTGTATTGTAGGAGAGTCCTTAACCAATTAGACGGTTTGAAACTTCTAAGAATAGACCCTGTGGTATGAATTTGATTCAAGAGTCGCTGGATAGGGTCTGGGTGATTCAGGACAGATTGAGAGCAACTCAGAGCAGGTAGAAGGCCTATGCAGATTGCATGCTTTATGCATTATGACTTGGATTTGGTGATTAGGTATTCCATCATGTATCGCCTATGAAGGGCGTGATAAGGTTCAGGAGGAAAGGAGAGCTCAGCCTCAGATTTATTAGACCTATTGCGATACCTTGCATAGTTGGTGAGATGGCTTATAAGTTAGCCTTATATCTAGATTTTTCTACTGTTTGTCTACTTTTCTATGTCTCCATGTTGCGATGACATATCTCCGATCCATATAATGTCCTTAGATGGGACATAGTCCAGTTAGATACACGGTTGGCTTTTATGGAGGAGCCTGTTGTAATACCCCATATTCCTCTAGCTCAGTTTAGCTCTCAGTACACAAGTATTTCTATATAAATTTTTAAAATACACAGAATTTTTAAGATTTGCCCAAATTTGATACCCTGGTGAGGAGTTAGAGCAATTTTTGTAAAATAATGTGTCAAATGGTACATCGCCGCATCGCGGTGAAGGTCCAAATGGCATTTTGCAAATTCTAGTAAAGTACCGTAATTGTCCCACATCGCAATGAACTTTTAGATCCCAATAGTTAATTTCCAATGACACGGTCAAATTTTATTATGTCGCGCCAGAGGCCAAAATGGTGTTCGTCATATTCCAGTGAGGCTCCACAATGGTGCCGCATTGCGGCAAAGGACAATTTCATGCTCGTGTCTTTTTGAACAGTTTTCAGCCATAATCCAATGGCCCTCCACGATTACACTTCGTCCAGTAAAGCCCAAACTTGGGATTTTTAGTGACAAAAATTTACTTCTTTCCAGGGGTAATTTGGTATTTTTCCACGGCTCGAATAAGTTTTAAACAAGAAATTTAACCCCTAATAACCTAATTATACTATTATTTACTCAATTTCTCTCAAGATTAATTAATTCTCTCTCAAAAGGCAAAAGCCTAGCCTTCAAGAATCAAGATTAATTCAAAAGAATTTCACCAAGAACATTCAAGAGGTTAATTTCAAAGGTGTTTTAGGTGTTCATTCATGGGTTCCTTTTATCCACTAAGTACCAGAACCCAATTTAATCATACAAGTTTATAGATTTATGATTTCTATGCTTGAAATTAACTGTATTCATGTTCATGTTATAAATTTTTTTTCAATCCATGATTAAATTGCAAGTTTGTGAAATTAAATAGCATGTGTAATGAATATGTGATTATCATGATAAACCCTTTAATTTACAATTGATTATTGTATCCATAATTGTAAGACCCCACGAAATTCTCTCGTAGTCTGAGCCTTAGAGCATATTCATTGAAGTGTAAATCCAGCCCTAAAAGATTGAGAAGTAACTTCTCAAGTGAGAAATATTTTGAACCGTGTAGAATTTCCCTAATAGAGAATTGAATAATCTTTCCATCTATAGCAATTTCATCAAAATCTAGCATCATATAAGGAAGTTATGGCCGTTTTACTGAAAGTAGTTGGAACCGCATTGGTGCGATAGCCGGGATGATAGACCATCGATCTTGCGGTGGACCATCGCCCAGACCATCATAACCAAGGTAGTGATTGGCCCAAGTGCGACAGCTAGGATGATGGATTGTCAAGACTGCGATGGACCATCGCTGGGATCATCGCCGCTGAGGCAGTGTGACCTCTTCTAGGCCACCGTTCAACGGACGATCCAATGGACTGTAGAGTTTGCGAAGGACCATCGCTGAGACTGTTAAATTGAGGCAGTGTGTTCTTTTTAGGACCGATGTGCGATGGATGATCCGATGAACCATCAGATTAAGCGATGGCCCGTCGTAGCCCCCGTTCAGTATTTTTAACTCATTTTTAAAAGTGTTATTTGGTCTTTTCTCACTTTTTTCAGCCCTTAATTATACACGATCAAGGCTCACAACTTTATTTCTCCTCTTCAATACCAAAAGATTGGGTTTCTACAAAATCAAAACCCTTTTTTTCTTCTTCAAGAAAAATCAAGAGAAATCAAGAATCTCTCCAAGAGCCTTCAAGAAAGAGTTTCCTAAAGTATATAGACATTGATTTTTGGATCCCTTTCATCCAAGAAGCTCAAGAACCCTTTTCTAGATTTCAAAGATCTTATGTTTATGATTTTTCATGATTTATGTGAATTTTAATTAGAGTTCATGCCATTATTGAGTTTTATTCATGTTTGTTGACAAGGTTTTCAAGCTTTGACCCTAGTATGTGATATTTATGTGATGTTCAGGATAAACCATCTTCAAGTTGCTTACTAAGTGACGTGTTCTTCTCAATGAAGTGTAGAAATTATTGAATATAGCATGCTCTCCATATGTTTGATAAAATGCTTATGTTAAGGAATTAGAGCCATTATAGCATATTTACTATAAATCACCAATTGTCTGCAAGCCCATACATGCCAAGTGTTTGTTGAAAAGCCATAAAGAAATAATTGTGGCATAATAGCATGAAGTTTCCCAATTAGGTGCTCGACGATACATGCCAATACTTTATTATATGCTATGTGTTTGATGCAAGACTTTGTTGAATGGAGATGAGCCAATAACATGCCTCCATATACTATCACATGTTTATTATTTCTAAATGCTTGAAGAGATGCTTTAGTGATTGTGATAGTGAATGAATTCCCATGGTCTTGATTATTCAAGAAAGGTTATGTTTTACTTTTATGATATCGAATCCTGGGGGTATTTATACCCAACAATTTAGCTGCAGTCTAGAGCTAGTGTCAGTTTTCACGATAACCTCAGTCAAGCCATGATTCTCAAAACTCATTGAGTTATAGAACTCTATATTTTATTATAGATAAAGAATTAAGAAATCTTGCCAATCTCAGTAATCTCAGTATCACTAGTATTCTATCCCTAGTTCAGTACTCAACCCAGATCTAGTAGTATTCAAGTGTTTAGTTTAGTTCTCAGTATTATTCGAATAATCTATCCCAAACTCAGTATCATTCATTCATATAACGAGATTCAGTAGTATATCATCAGATATAGAACCAAGTAAATTAAGTTTAACTATCATTCGAGAAACCTGATTAGTACCGGATTCTGCTCAGTTTAAGTTTAGTTAAGAATTAGTTCAGAGTCTTTTAGTTGGGGGTAGGAGCTAGCACCAAATGAGTACAGGGATGGAGGCTCCTCGTTAGAGAGTAAGAGTCATTAGGATAAATCCCTGAACTCCAGAACTAGGTATCCAACGCAAGATGTAGGAGTCACCTGTTAGAATAAGGCATGACTATTATACTGCCTTAGGATAGACTTCTTGTGAGGGTCACCGATTAGAGTGGCTTGACAAGAGTTGAGGTCTTTACCCATGGCACGATAATGATAGCTTTCTAGCTGGGTTTATACATTGGACCCCACCAGTTTATCTTTATGGCATGTCGGTTAAGTGAGCACTCCCACAGTTATTGTTTTAGTATCAATCTTCAAAGTAGAGCCCAGAAATAAGGACTGTCAGATACAGTCATTTATCTCAGTAAGGAACTCAGATAGTTCCATTGACTCATGAAGCACCCGCTAGATAGGAATGGTCCCATATAAATGTACTAAGTAATATCATTATAAGATACAGAGATCACCCGTTAGATAGGCTTTATCTTAGTCTTAGATTCAATTGAGTAATCTCACTATCAAATCCAGAGATCACCCATTAGATAGGCTTGATCTCAGTTGAGTAATCTCATTATCTGATCTAGAGATCACCCATTAGATAGGATTTGTCTCAGTCTTATATTTATTTGAGCATTCTTATTATTAGATCCATAGATCACACGCCAGATAGGCCTGAACTCATTCTCAGATTTAGTGATTATTCTCATTATCAGAGTCAAAGATCTTCTTCTAGCTAGGTTTGATCCAATACATGATCATTTCTTATGATTGATCCTAGATTATGGGATTACCCGTTAGAGAGGTTTGATCTCAGATTCATTCAGTTGAAAGCAGCAAGCTTGGAGTTCAGTCATTGAAATAAGTAGATTCAGTTAATCAGTTTTAGTATCATCTGTTTTTGAGATCACTCGCTAGATAAGACTGATCTAAACATCAGTACTCAGTTATCGATATTAGGAGATTTAGTTATTCAGTATCTTAGTATTAGCAGTGAGTTCAGATGGCAATAAAGTAGTATTCAAGTTTTAGTATTCTGAGTCATGATGATTTTAGTTATGGTTTATGCATTTATGCATATATTTTGCATTCACTATTCTCATTATTATTCAGTTAAGTAATTGTTCATGCATAAGCCCTTGCATTTACCCTTACCTTATCTTTATACTTAGTACATTCCCGTACTAACACATTTATGCTATGGTGTTTTGTGTGACACCATAGGTTCAGAGGTACGAGATCAAAAGTACCTTTTGCAGCTCAGTTCTAGTTAGCATCAGTAGAAGTAGAACTTAGTCCTCATCATTCGAGGATGATCCTTATTTGGTTATTGCATAAAGTTTTATTTATTTTTAGTAGACAGATTTAGTAGAGGACATGTCCCATCAACTTCACAGTTCAGACAGTAGAGTTGCTTTGCGAATAGATGTATCAGTATTTAGTTTTTAGTTTTAAGTATTTTTAGATGTTCTGAACCTTATGGACAGTTAATGCAGCTATTATCTATATTATGCAGTGCTCGGGTATAGATATCAATAGAGGGTTAGCTTGTGGACCTTCAGAATCATGAGCATCGTGTGATGTTTTGGTTCCAGAAAATTGGGTTGTTACGATGATGTTGATGTGTTGACTATTATTATGTGAAATAATCATGCTCCAAAAGTGTTGGATAAAATTCTTATGTGAATTAAATAGTGAACATGTTATTATGGGGTCCCATTTATGTATAAGCTCATGTATATTAAGTGTTTGAGAAAATGTCAAAATGAAGGTAGTGTTAACAATCAAGTACTATCATGCTTATAAGATTATGCCATGCTTTATTTTCAATGCTATCGAGTCCTGCGAGTATTCAATACCCAAAAATCTAATTATTGACCTAGAACTACAGTACTTACAGAATAGTCTCAGCAATGTCATGAACAGTTGTATTCGGTTAGTATAGAAATCAGTTGAACTCAGTTAAGTTTAACTCAATCTAGTAATAAGTGTCATTAAGTTGGGAGTAGGATTCAGCACCAAATAAACCCAAGGATAGGGGCACACCTACCAGTAGAGGGTGTGATCATTAGTGCTAGTTCTTGCATTCCAAAACTACATAGCTAGCATAGGTTAAGATATCAATCTACATGTTAAGAGTTGATCAAGTGTTTTACCTTCCAGTTGAGGGTACCACCATTCACATTTAGGGCACCTACCAGATGAGGCTGACTCTTCAGCTTGTCTTTACCCATGGCACAGTACTGAAATCCTTATAGATGGGATTATATGTTTGACCCCAATCTATTTAGATAGGAGCATGTCACTTAGATGATTACCTCCTACAGTTTTAGTTTCAACCTCAATATAGAAGTCAGTTCTGTTCTATAGAATTAGGACTATAAGAAATAGTCAATCAGTATCAGTAATTCAGATATCCATAATTACATATATCAGTTACTCAGTATCAGATATTAGTACTCAACTTCAGTAAAAGTTCCGCTACAGTATACATGTATATGTAAGGTATTGCATACTCAGCTTTACAGCATTCTAAGTTATTTATGTATTCTTATTCACTTACTCTATATCAATTAGTCAGTTCTTGTTCATGAATATGAAGCCCTACCTTCAGCCTTACCTCATCTAGCATACCAGTATATTCCATGTACTAACACATACTCTTTATATCTGCTATGATGTCTCATATCATAGGTTCAGACGCTCAGGTTCTTGACAGGGCATAGCCATATTCAGTTAGCAGAAGCAGATTCAATAGTGAGTCCTCATCCATCAAGGCTATTACTTATTTTAGTATTATAGTAGATTCAGTATGCTATTGGTCAAAGTTAGTTGGGGACTTATCACATCAACTCCATATTCAAATAGTTCAGTTAGAGGCTTTTCATACTAGACTATTTCATACAATATTCAATTTTTTAGGTGTTATTTTAGTACTATGTTTATCAGTATTCAGATTATTAACCTATGTAATTTAAGCCTATTTTCCACATTACTTTAGTATTATTATTCAGTGCTCATACCAGGTACCAGTCATGGGTTAGCTTATGGTCCTTTGGTGTCATGAGCACCGTGTCACATCTGAGGTACCGATTCCAGGTGTTACAAACTTTGTATCAGAACGTAAGGTTCAATAGAGTCCTAGGAAGTATGAAAGCCTCGTCAATTAGTATCTTTCGCATGGGTTTTTAGCATGCCACACATATGGATAAGAGGCTATGAGGCATTTTTAGTAAAAGTTTCCCTTCTTTCAGTATTCAGATCATGCTCACTCGCATGATCTGAAGTTTTACACTCAATCTAATTCATTTCTTCCTTATGTTTACAGAGCATACCTCCCAAAAAGACAAATGGAAGAAAAATAGGAAACCATCCAGCACCTTATCCCATTTAGGAAGATCCCCTGAATTAGCATGTCTTCCATACAGAATTTAGAGTTGCGTTCATCGCTCTAGCCTATTCTATAGCAGCTCAAAATGAATGGCTAGCTACTGTTCAGACTAACCCAGTGGCCAATACTTCTATAGCCAAGAATTGGTACTTCAGCAAAATGAATCCTCCCCTATTTTTAGAATCTAAGTCTAAAGAGGATCCACAGGAGTTCCCTGATCAGGTGTAAAAAGTCACTATATTATGGGAGTGACTTCCAGTGAGAGTGCTGAGTTAGCTACCTATTAGCTACAAGATTTATCTCAGACATTGTTTAAGCAGTGGAAGGTAGACAAGGGCACAAATATAGTGCCCATATATAGGGAAAAGTTTGCTACCGTTTTTCTAGATTAATTCTTTCCTTTAGAACTAAGAGAAACCAAGGTGTTAGAGTTTATCAATCTCAGGCAAGGCAGCATGAGTGTAATAGAGTATTCCATCAAGTTTACTCAGTTAGCAAGGTATGCTCCCTATGTAGTAGCAGACAATAGGTCCAGGATGACCAAGTTTATGTTTCGGGTATCGAAGACTGTGGTCAAGGAGTACATGACTACGATGTTAATTAAGGAGATAGATATGTCAAGGATAATAGTCCGTGCTCAGTAGGTAGAAAAGTTTAAGATTAAGGAAAGGTAAAGCGAGAATAAGAAAGATAGAATAGGTAGCTTCAATATTACTCAGCCTAAGTCTGAGAATGGTAACTATTTCAAGTTTTGTCAAAAATCTTTAGTTCCAACTCTATCCTCAACCAGTTCTCTAGCACCTAAGTTCAAAAAATGGTAAGAAATATAGGGCTCCATCCTCTAAATATCACGATAGTGTAAGTAGTACATGAACAAATCCTCTTTGTCGAAAATATGGTAGAAACCATCAGGGTGTCTGCAGACATGACAGTGATGTAAGTTTCGGGTGTAGCATGCCAAGCAATAGAGTATGAGATTGTCCTCAGTTAGGTTTACAAGGTTAGTACAATCATCCCCTAGCTCAGTCTGATTTCCAAAATCAGCATGGTGCTACCTTAAGTGCCACTAGTGGGCAATATCCAAATAGTGTTTATACACTTTAGTCCAGACAAGATAAAGAAAGTTCTCCTATTGTGGTCACTGGTATGTTACAGATCTTCCATTGACATATTTATGCCTTATTAGATCCAGGATCTTCTCTGTCTTTTATAACTCCTTATGTAGCATTAAACTTTAAGGTCAAACCGGATATTTTACAGAACCTTTCTAGTCTCTACTCCAGAGAGTCAGTCTGTTATCGCCCCATGGGTATACAGGAACTGTCCAATTATGATATCTCAGAAAGTCACTTCATCTAACTTATTAGAGTTAAAGATGACAAACTTCAACATCATTCTCAGCATGGATTGGCTCCATTCATGCTATTCCTCGGTTGACTACAGAAATAGAATTGTTCATTTTAAGTTTCCAAATGAACCTATCCTTGAATGGAGGGGTAGTACCATAGCTTTTAGGGGTTAGTCAATTTCATACCTTAGAGCGAGGTAAATGATATTGAAGGGATATGTCTATCATCTTGTCCGAGTCAAAAACTATAGTTTAGAGACTCCTACTCTAGAGTAAGTCCTAGTAGTAAATGAATTCTCAAACGTGTTCCTAAAGATCTTCCTGGAGTTCCTTCTGAAAAGGAAATCAACTTCAAAATAGACATTCTTTCATACACCCAGCCTATATATATTCGTCCATATAGAATGGCTTTAACTAAACTCAGATAGTTAAAAGAGTAGTAAATGGACCATTTAGATAAGGGGTTTATCAGACCCAACATTTCCTGTGGGGCGTACCAATCTTATTTATGCGTAAGGAAAATAGATCACTCAGAATGTGTCTAAAATATCGTTAGCTAAACAAAGTCAAAGTCCAGAACAAATACCCTCTTTCTAGAATTGATGACTTGTTTGACCAACTTTAGGGTACCAGTTACTTTTCTAAGATATACCTCAGATCAGGCTATTATCATCTCAGAGTTAGAGAATGTGACATTCCAAAAAATAACATTTCGAACCCGGTATGGTTACTTTGAGTTTCTAGTCAAGTTTTTTGGTCTCACTAAAGCCCCAGCAGCCTTCATGAACTTAATAAATCGTGTGTTAAAGCAGTACTTGGATATGTATTTTATAGTCTTCATCGATGACATTCTTTTCTATTCTCACAGCGAGAATGATCACACACATCACCTCAAAATTATACTTCAGACTTATGGAGCCCATCAATTTTATGCCAAATATAGTAAGTTCAAATTTTGGCTAAGGTTAGTAGCATTCCTTCGTCATATTATATCCGGTGATGGGATTAGAGTTGATCCTTAAAAGACCAAAGTGGTGAGAAACTAACCTAAACTAATTTCTCCGTCAGACATCAAGAGTTTCTTAGGTTTAGTTGGCTATTACCATTAGTTTGTTAAAGGATTTTCATCTATTGCATCCCCCATGTCTAGATTGACTCAAAAGAAAGTCCAGTTTCAGTTGTTTAATTCTTGTGAGAAGAGTTTTCATGAGTTTAAGAGTCGACTAACTTTAGCCCTGTTTTGACATTACCAGATGGCTCAGATAAGTTTGTTTTATACTGTGATGCATCCAGAGTAGGTTTGGGTTTTGTCCTCATGAAAGAGAGGCAAGGTCATAGCCTTTGCCTCTACATAGCTTAAGAACCATGAGAAACATTACCCCACATATGATCTTGAGTTAGCAGCTATTATGTTTTTCTTAATAATTTGGAGGTACTATTTGTATAAGGTGCTTGTTGATTTGTTCACAGATCATAAAAGCTTGTAGTATGTGTTCTCTCAAAAAGATTTCAATTTACATGAGAGAAGATGGTTAGAGTATTTGAAAAATTATGACAAAGTGTTCTGTTTCATCTAGGAAAGGCTAATATAGTGGCAGAAGCTCTCAGTAGGTTGTCTATGTGTAGCATTGCTCATATTGAGAATGGTAAAAAGAAGTTAGTTTAGGAATTTCATCAGCTTTCCCAACTAGGTGTCTGCTTAGTCGATTCAGCAGAGGGTAGTGTGTGTGCAAAATAGTTCAGAATCATCTCTGGCTTCCAAAGTAAAGAAAAAGAATGAAAGAGTTCCCAGTCTAGTTATGCAAAAATAGTTTAGAGATCAAAAAGTAGAGATTTTCTCCCAAGGGGGAGATGGTATGTTGTGTTGCTAGGGTCGGTTATGTGTGCCAGGTGTAGATAACTAGAGGGAATAAATTCTTGCAGAAGTGCATAGTGCATGTTACTCCATTCATCTAGGGGCCACTAAGATGTACCGCTATTTGTGAGAGATCTATTAGTGGAGTGGGATGAAGAGAGATATCACAGATTTTGTTGCTAGGTGCTCTACATGTCAGGAGGTTAAGATTAAGCACCATAAGCCTATTGGGTCTATACAGGTGTTCAGTATTCCTACACGGAAATTGGAAGAAGTGAACAATCACTTTGTAATGGGTTTGCCTCGTACTCATCATCAGCATGATTTTATTTGGGTTATCGTAGATAGGATGACAAAATCTACCTATTTCTCGCTAGTCCATACTTTAAATTTAGCCGAGGACTATGCTAAACTCTATATTAGAGATTTGGTCAGGTTACACGGAGTCCTAGTATCCATCTTCTCAAATAGAGGTACCCAGTTTAGCTCCCACATTTGGAAAGTATTCCAAAAGGGTCTTGGTACCAAAGTTCATCTCAGTACAACTTTTAACCCTCAGACAGATGGTCAAGCAGAAAGGACCATTTAGACTCTAGAAGATATGTTAGTGGATTATGTTGGGTATTTCAAAGGTAGTTGCTATAACCACTTGCCTTTGATCGAATTCGTATATAATAACAATGACCATTCTAGTATTCAGATGGCTCTGTTTGAGGCTCTTATGGTAGGAGATATGGGTCTCTAATTCATTTGTTTAAGGTCAGTGAGGCCATAGTAGTAGGGCCCGACTTGGTATTTCATGACTTAGAGAAGGTTCAGCTGATCAGAGAAAGGCATAGAGCAGCCCAGAGCTTACAGAAATCATATGCAGATATGAGGAGAAAGGTTCTTGAGTTTGATATTGGAAATTTTGTGTACTTGAAAATCTCTCCCATGAAGGGATTGAAAAGGTTTGGCACGAACGGAAAGATTAGTCCCTGGTATGTAAGTCCTTATGGAATTCTCGGCCATTTCAGAAAGGTATCTTACGAGTTGAGTTGCCTTCAGATCTAGCTTTTGTACACCTAGTATTCCACGTCTCCTTTTTAAATAAATCATAATGAACCTACAGTCATAGTTACTTTAGAAGACATAGATATTTAGAACAATCTTTCTTTCAAATAGGTTCTAGTCAGAATCCACGATCATCAAATTCAAAGACTGAGGAACAAAAAAGTTCACTTGGTTAAAGTTTTTTGGCAAAATCAGTCTATTGAGAGAGCTATTTTTGAAGCAGAAGAAGATATGTAGACCAAGTATCCTCACCTCTTCTCTTCAACCTCAGACCCAGCTTAAGGTAATATCCTTCCTTAGATTCACTCAAATCCATATTCAGTTATAATTACAAACATAGTATCAGTACCGTGCATGTCATCTTTATGATAGTCATGCATTCATGAATAAGTTTAGCCATGTACTCATGCTTCAAATTGCACATTCAGAATGAAAATTCAATTTATCATTAGTTTCAGTCACGCAATCATGGTTCAGTCATGCATGTTTAGTTTCTAAACTCAGTCTATCTATATTTTTTAGCTTAATCAGTCTCATTCGAGGAAGAATGCTCCCAAGGGGAAGATATTGTAATACTCTGCATTTCCCTAGCTTAATTTTTCTCTCATTACATCAGTATTTCTATATCGATTAACAAAATACTTAGAATTTTTTTAGTTTAAGACTTACCAATATGTAGGAAATTCAGTTAGCTTTCCAACGATTTAAAATTCAATAAAATTTGATGCTTCAGTGAAGAGTTAGAGCAGTTTTTGTAAAGCAGCGTGTCAAAAGATGAATCACCATGTTGCGGTGAATTTCAAAAATGCATTTAACAATTTCTAGTGAAGTACCACGATTGTCCCATATCTCAGTGAACATCTCGCGCCAGAGGCTAAAATGGCATTCATCCAATTCTATTGAGGGTCCACGATGGTTCCACATTACGAAAAAGGCCAATTTAATATTCGTTCCTTTTTGAATAGTTTTCATCCATAATCCAGTGGTTCACAACGATGCTACCGCTTTGCTGTGAAGCCCAAAATTGGGATTTTCAGTGATGAAAATTTACTTCTTTCCAGGGATAATTTTTTATTTTTCCATGGCACTAATTAGACCTAAACATGAGACTTAACCCTTAATTTCCAAATTATATCATTATTTACTAAATTTCTATCAAGATAAAATCATTCTCTCTTACAAGGCAAAACCCTAGCCTTCAAGAATAAAGAGCAATTCTCAAGAGTTTCACCAAGAACCGTCAAGAGGTTAATTTCTCAGGTATGTTAGGTGTTCATTCATGGGTCCCTTTCACCCATGGAGTACAAGAATCCTATTTAAACATATAAGTTTCTAGATTTATGATTTTCATGCTTAAAATTGATTGTAATCAAGTTCATGATATAAATTAGGTTTCAATCCATGATAAAATTACAAGTTCATGAACATAAATAGCATATGTGATGAATATGAGATTATCATGATAAACTCTTTAATTTACAATTAATTATTATATCCATGATGTTCATGTGTTGACTATTATTATGTGAACTAATCATGCTCCCCAAGGGTTTGATATAATGCTTATGTGAATTTAATAGTGAACATGTTACTATGAGGTATCATTCATGTATAGGCTCATGTATATTATGTGTTTGAGAAAATGTCAAAATAAAGGCATTGTTAACAAGAAAGTATTATAATTCTTAGAAGATTATGCCATGCTTTATTTTCAATGCTATCGAGTCCTTGGGGTATTCAATAACCAAAAATCTAGCAGTTGACCTAGAACTACAGTAGTTACAAAATAGTCTCATTAATGTCATACATAGTAGTATTTAGTTAGTACAGAACTCAGTGGAACTCAATCAAGTTCAGCTCAGTCTAGTAATTAGTGTCATTAAGTTGTGAGTAAGATTCAGCATCTAGTAAACCCAAGGATAGATGTTCACTTGCCAGTAGAGAGTGTGATCCTTAGTAGTAGTCCTTGCTTTCCAGAACTACATAGCCATTGTAGGTTGAGGTATTAACCTATCTATAAAGTTTTTATAAGGTGTTTTACCTACCAGTTGAAGGTACCACCATTTTCATTTAGGGCACCTGCCTGATAAGGGTGACTCTTCAGCTTGTCTTTATCTGTAGCATGGTACTGACATTCTTTTTGTAGGGGTTATAGGTTAGACCCCAATCCATTTAGAGAGGGCTATGTAAGTTAGATAATTATCTCACATAATTTCAGTTTTAGCCTCAGTACATAACTCAGTTTAGTTCTACCGAATTAGGACTGTTATAAACACTCACTCAGTATCAGTAATTCAATTATCTATAATCATAGCTATCAATTACTCAGTATCATAAATCAATACTCGTCTTTAGTAAAAGCTCAAATATAGTAGATATGTAAATGTATAGTATTGCATTCTCAACATTTTATGGCTATCTCAGTTATTCATGTACTTTTATTCAATTATTCTATATTATTTAGTCAGTTACTGTTCATGCATATAAAACCCTGCATTCATCCTTACCTCATCTAGCATACCATTACATTTCATTTACTAACATATACTCTTTTTTTGTGCTATGATATCTCATATCATAGGTTCGGATGCTCAGGTTCCTGACCGCGTGTAGCCAGATTCAGTTAGCAACAACAGATAAGTAGTCAGTCCTCATCCATCAAGGATATTACTTATTTCAGTATTATAGTAGATTCAATATTCTATTAGTCAGAGTTAGTTGGGGGTTTGTCCCATCAACTATACATTCAGACAATTCAGTTAGAAGATTTTTAGTCTAGACTATTTTAGATAGTATTCAGTTTTTTAGGTGTTATTTCAGTACTATGTTTATCAGTATTCATATTTCAAACCTTATGGAAATTTAGCATATTTTTCATATTACTTCAATATTTAGTATTTCGTGCTCACAGCAAGTACCCTTCATGGGTTAGCTTGTGGTCCTTCGGGGTTGTGAGCACCATGCAACGTCTGGGTATATACTCGGGGTGTTACACGTGTACTTATTTTGGCTTGTGTTGTCAGACGATTGTGCACTAGATAAATTCTTATAGTTATTATTTTTTGGTGGAACTTCCTAGCATAGGAGGCTAATAGGGAGATAAAAAAAAAGAGGCTAACCCAGCATCCTCACCTATTTGAGACTTTAGGTACATCCTAATAATTGAATTTCACTGACAAAATTCCTTTTATTAGTGGATATTATAACTAACTTTTAGGTTATTTTCCATAATTCCACTTATTTTCACTTTTAGAGCTTATCCAAAGCTTCCTTAAATTATTTATAACTTGTTTGGACAAACAATTCAGTTATTGAGCAGTTCATTTAGTGTTTAGAGATAATTCCATGATTTGAAGTCTTTATTGGTTAGAATTGGCTACTGGGAAAAAAGTTAAATCAAATTACTATGTATGCAAATTTATACTATTCTAAAATCTTTAAAATGCCTATTTAGGCTAGGAGGACTCTTGTTCTGGGTCATAAAGCACCATATCTCATTTTGATCAATTTTTCAAAAAGTTATGAAAATAAAATTTAGCTATGGGATCAACTTTTAGTCGATAGAACCTCAGATGGAAATTTTGACTGCACCATTGAGCCTGGAATATTGAAATTGGTATATTAGTATAGTCCATTTACATATATGGGATTATGGATGAATCTCAAGGGCTTGGCAGGACACCCAGATACCACAATCGTGGTGCTCTAGGTCATGGTTGGGACTCATCCTGGCAGCCATAATATGTTGTGATCGAGAGCCTCAGATCAAGATATTAACACCCTGGTACATTGAATAGGTACAAATAGACCATTTTAATCTTGTTTTTGCCTATTTCGTCATCCCTTCTCTTGATTCTTAAACCCTAAAAAGGAGGAAAATCTTGGATTAAATCTAATGGGTGATTTGGGGAGCTTGGACAACAATTATTACATGATTTTTCTTTGGATTTGAGGTAATATTACTTTATTTTCCACGATTGATAAATTCCCTGAACCTTGGTGGATTAATTTTAAAACTAATATAGCTACAATATCACCCATTCTTGAGGGTAATTACTCCTTAAGCATGAGGTAATGCTTGGATAGATTTAAATATATTATTTTCATACATGGGACTCATAAGGGATTTTAATGTGATTTTTGGATACAAAGAAAAATAGTTCAATATGGGTATTTTATTATCATGATAATGAGTAGATTGTGATTTTTATAGCTGGGCATCTTGCGAAAGTATCCCAAAAGAGAAATTTAGTGATTTAGAGGATTTATTGGGTTCTCTTTGGCGTCCAGGTAGGCTAGGTATTCCCCCCTTCTTTGATTGAGCTATTTCGTAGTATGTTTATTATAATATGTTAGATTCGGGATGACTTTAGGTATTGGTGATAAAATTGGCAATACATGGGTTAGTTAAACCTTTTGTTCTATTCGAAAAGTGTAATTTAGGTGCTTTAGATTAGTTGTTTCCACCATTAGTAGAATTTTTATTTATGGGATAGTTAAGTCATGTTTAACTTAGAAATTTGAATTTAGATATCTTAGATTAGTCTAGATTAGAATTTGCCTAATAGTGGATATCAGGAATTTAAAAGCGGGCCCTTGACCCACCTTAGGCTAAGATTTTTGGTAGTTATTAAAAACTTATGTGCTTGTTGTGCATCTTGGAGCATTTTATGGAGGTAATATTAAGAAACTTTGGCTCTTGATGGTTATAATGGGTTTAATATTGAATGTTAAGGTTTATCAATTATGCAATTGATTGAGCTAGTAACTATAATATTGCTTATAATATTTAATATATTATATACGGCTACAGTTCGGATATTGATCATAATATTTATGATATACTTACTGGTTTGAGTCTGTATATTGATGATATAATGATGTAATTACTGGTTTGAGTCCGTATGATGATTGTGATATTAATGATATCTTTACTGGTTCACGTTTGGCTACTACTTATGATAATAATTATATGAAGCCGGTTCAAAGTCGTCAAAGGAGTTTAATATATGGGCAATGTGGATATTGGTTTAAGTTTGGAAATAGGAAATTATTATAGTGTGGCATCCTTTTTATGGATTCTAGTTATATAACAAAGGTTCGTAAATGATGGCAATTTGTGTTGCACTTTCTTTGTGTCTACCCTCCAGGCTTGTGGGGGCCTTCGCTGGGTTATTTATTTTTATGCACTTACTAGCTTATGGAATCTGATTTTACAGGATTAAACGCATATGTTTGATCCTTTATGTTATGATATTATTTTAGTCATTTACTTATTCAGGTAGATCGATGTTGGAGTTGATTCAGGTTCGTCTTTACCTTTACTTAGTTATTTTATGTTGCATTTTATAATATTTATATCATGATTTAGCCTAGTCCATCGATGGTATGTACTGAGTACGCATGGTTTTGGTAATCATACTACACTCTAGTACCTCTTTGGTATAGATTTTAAGTACCAAATACTGCATTAAGTCAAGGATCATGCTGTGTTAGATTCTGGACATAGGGTTTGCTCTAGGAGTTGGAGTTTCCCCATTTCCTTCATCTTACTTATATCTATTCTCTTATTTATCGACAAGATTGCATTGACTGTTTTAGACTTAGGTTGCAATTATTGTCACTCTTGTACTAGCTCTACTGGGTCATGGGATGTTTTTCTATTTTTTAATCTTTTAGACTATTTCTATTGGCTTGCCTATTTCTTGAGTGGAATAGTCTAATTTTCCCTTTTGGGGAAATTTCCACTAAGTTAACCCATTGCAAATACCTCCACCTTATGGTTTATCTTACCTATTGGTGTGTTTTAGTAGGTGCTATCATGAATTGTAAATCGGGTCATGATAGTTAGCATGTGGTCCATGCCAAGCTAGAGTTCTTGAGGTATATTTTGATTATGGGGAGTATGGTCATGTAGTAGGGAATGTCCCTATCATTGGTTGGGTCACCTTGTATTACCCAATAGGTTAGTGCTTTATGTATTTGCTGTGACAATAGTGAGATCAATCAATGGTCTAGAGAGTGTCCCTGATGTGGGATTATAAGTCATTTGCCTCATTTAGATAAATCTCATAGGGTTATGGTTCCTTAAATCAGAGATATTATGTTTAGTACCACAATTGGGGATTCAGACACTAAGTTTGTGTTTGGCCCCACACAGATTTGTTATCCCTTGAGCACATCAGATATGAGAGTTTGGATTCCATCGTGATAAGTTTACTTTTATTTACTGCCTTTACCTTTTCATTTGTGTCTTTATTAGGTTTCTAGTGAACATCAATGATCATATTCCTTGGTAGGTTCATATTGAATATTGTTCGCCTTAATATAGAGTTCATAATCGTATGACTACCCCATAGTTTATATCTTCTAGTAATGGATAGAGTAGATCAGTGTCGATATTTCCCCGGGGATGTAACTTTTGTCTTTGAGTCCCATTTACTTTGGCATATTACCCTACTTATAGCCCTATAGTAGTACTTGCCATGGATTTTCTCTTAGGTACCACCTACCTTTTATATTAATGTTTGTACGGATGTTGTTATTATTCTTTGTATTTGATCTTTATCGATCTTTGCTTAGTAGATGGCTAGGCTAGCATTATATAGTTAGAATACGATTCCTCAAAATTTTTATTTTGTTGTCTTAGACGGCTAGCCTGGTTGGATGATTTCTCTTTTGTAGTAGTAAGGTTTATCATTTTCTCATTTTATTTATTATTGTAGAAAAGTTGTGGAGTGGATGATGAATGTGAATATAGGTTGACCTTCTATGGTTCCATTATCATTCTAGAGTTGTCGATTAGGTTGTGTAGCCCATTTTTATGGTTTAGTAGTTTGTGGTTCGTTCATCTGATTTGTATAGTTCATCACCCAATAGGGATTTTGATGTTGATATCGATAGGTCTTGGATTCTTCATTCCTGTTTATTATGTTGATCTCCCATTGATGGTTTTCTTTCTATATTAGAGTAGAGACATATATTAAATTCTTATAGTGATATGATTCTTGTTCTAAGTAGAGTGAGAAAGTTTAAGATATGTGATGTTTCGTGTGACCTCATATTAAGTTGTTAATTGAGTATCCATTTCTAAGGTGGAGTATTGGATTGATCTTTTTCCAACAAAGTTTGCATTTGTATAAGTTACTAGAGTTTTGGTTATCTGAAATACAATTTGCAACCTTGGTTTCATAGGTATTCTTTGGTAGTGTCTGACCTACAACAGACATGGAGTTGATTTCTTGTTGTTTCAGCCTGTGATTTATCCTTCACTTCAATTTTCTTCTTTAGCTATTTTTGAATTTTAGTTTCGACAATATATAGTAAAGATAAGTGTAATTTGGATAGTAAGGTTGATTTTGTTATTCGGTCTTTGTTTAGACTTGTTAGTTCGGTTTTTGAGTTGACGAATTGGATTAATATTTGGAGGTTATGACATATTTGGAGTGTGGATGCTTTTCCATCTTTAGTTTTGTTAGTTTAGATTGAGTGGTTCAACCTTCGTGTCGAGAATTGAGTTTATAGAGTTTGGGTGCAACTTTTGATTCCAGATTTGCCTAAGTTGGAGTTTCTTCTATAGGTTTGATAATCCTACTCCAGAGTTACATGTTTGGTCATCTTCAGATCGGATGAATAGTGGGTTGTAGGTGTTTAGATGATAGTCCATAGACGCGTCATGGTTCCTTTATCTTTGACCTTAACTTTCTTTATTTGTTGGAATTTGTTGGATGATCTTCTCAACAAGACCAGTATATGTTGGTTAGATTCAATATGGCATCATCCTCGGTTGATGGAGTATCCTAAAGAATATCGTTTAGTGGTGAGTGACAGTTTTTTGGACTCTTGGCCTTTAGGTTTGAGGGTCATCTGGACCAGTTGTAGTATTTGTGTAAATTACAGATATTGGTCATCTCTATTTGTGCATCAGGTAGCACCTTATATTCTCATGCTTGCCATTATGAAATTTTGGTTGATCATCTTAAATTCTTTGAGGTTAGCATCGTGGAGTTTAATAGATAGGATTCGGGTGTCTTTCTTTACAGTTTTGAGTGGATAGTAGGTTTGGTAAGGCAAAACAAAAATATAATTGGGTATTGGAGTTGGTTGCATGGCTCATGCCTTAGTTTGCCTTTGTATTGGATGAGTTTTCATTTTATTGTTATGCAGTCGGTGTGTTATCATGGTGATGTGATTTCAATTTGTGTCAACCATCCTTCCTCAGTTCAATTGGAATGATGTTTGAGAGTGATATGTGGAAGTTGAAAGGAAAATAAATACCTCTAACAAAATCCCTTGGAAACATCATTTCTCCTTGAAGGTTAACTGGAAAGTCCTGCTCAAAGCATGTGGGCCCGGTACCTCATCCAATTGAGCTTTCATGCTTTATCTATCCATTTTACGCTCAGGGATGAATGCCCTTTTAGTAGTGAATATTGTAATGATCTTCCAAGTTATTTCCTTGTTTCGCAAGCATTTTTGTTGTTTATAGAATTTCAACAATGGCTAGAGGTCATTTATTACTTGTTGAAACTATCATTTCGGTCATCAGGTTGGTCCTTCGGATTTTAGAATTATTTGCCTATTTTGGAGATTTTGTTGTTTAGAGTCTGGTTTAGTACCAAAACTCTTAGTAGATGACTTTAGATGAGAATTTTCACAATGCACTATAAACTCCAGAACATTGATTTCAGGCTAGGTGTACCCTTGGTTCAAGTATCGAGGCTTTCAAACTCGGTCTGGGCTATTGGATGAATTATCTGAAAAATGGAAATATATGTATTGGCCCTACATTTGTTTGAAACTGACAAGGCCCAAACTGGGGCCTTGCTGTAATGGGTATCCCTAGTACATAAGGACTAGGAACCACCTTTGTTGTCCAACCCAACTGCCAAACATATACCCTGAGTTGGATAAATTGCGAACATATAATAAGATAGCATATTTGTACCTATCCGGACTCTGGGATAGGTCCATAATCGCAGCAAAGCCAAGAGAGTCCAATCATTCAATAACCAATACAAAAACAACAATAATAACCAAGTATGAGTCCATAATGTAAGAAAATGAACTATCATAAATGTCATCCAACGATTTTAGCCTAAATACCAATGTTAGTACTACGGATGACTCTAATACCGACACCGCCCATTCTAAAACATAGTAGTTCCATAAAGCCTCTAACCGAAAGTAAAAAAATAATCCATTGGGACATGCCCCAAACCATAGTTAAACTAATGTCTTTAAAATGACCAAAGTATGTAAAAACATCCATGACATGAAATGGAGCCTTCCGGAATATGAATGCTCAGCAATTTAATCAAACCGAGCTTATCTCGAGCTAGATCACTAATATGGTGGAATAGAATGGATGGTTCCTACATCACATGGGGATACATCCTCCCAAAGACGAGTTAGCGGGTGAATTCTAGCAAGTATCAAGGATAAGGATAACATAATGGAAACCTTCAAAACCAAGTAAACAAACAATATGCATTCACAACCATACATACATTCATACATATATATATATATATAACCACGCTAGGAAATGGAACCTAGTTTAGCATGCCTTTAAAATCATTAACCTGAGTATAGGTAGCTTGACCTTCCTAGGACAACCCATGGTCTATATGGGTCCAGTGTAACTCATTGAACGTGCCCCGATGCGTGAAGCTGCACAAATTGGAGATACCATAGAAGAGGGTATTCTCTGGTACCAGTCGCTCTCTATGATAAATATGTACTGGTGTACTTATGGGATTCCTATGTACCCCATAAGTATTATATGTGGTCTCCATCACCAATACTCATGTAGGAAAACTTGAGTTTCATGTATTTGACCATTGGACTTACACCTTTACGGTAATCTATCACACCACGGCATTATTTCCCTATGAAAACCATTACAACATAATCAAACCACATTCCATGTATCACTAACCAAGGGTATAAGTAGTGGTATGATCATGCCGACTATAGTTTGTAAGCAATGTACTTAACCATCCTTTCTAAGCAAACGATTCCTATGTACCATCCTGTCTACGTAAAGGATTCCCATGTACCCATTGCATTACTAAGTTGACTTGAGGGATTCCCATATTCCACACAATTGACCATTGTTATCTTTGATTGGGTGACTCCCTTATACCCTACAAGGCTTTCAATAAGTCCAACCATAACCACCAAGACCTTTCCATTTAACCATCCCAAACTATTTAAACCATTTATACCATTTAGGGTTCCATTACAAAGTTATACCATGCAATAGTTCTATGAAAGTCCAATAATTTAGTAAAAGCATTCTCATAGGTATTTTATCAAACAAATTGGAGGCGTGATGTTTCCAAAGCCAAAACAAAGTACTAATTAACCATTCCTATTTAACCGAATGTCAAAACCACAATTAAAACATGTAAATCCATAGTTAAAACATGGGAAAACCACAACCAAGCATTTATAACCAAAACCCCCAATTTATATTTGAAAACCCAAAACCATAAAACATTCATGCCATGAAAAAAATTCATAAAACATGCCTTTAGTTTGAACTAACAATGTAGGAGGAGTAACTTGACTTAGATTGTGAGGAAGATGAGAAGAAATAACCCCTATGAGCATCAAATGAACTCCCTGAAGGAAACCCTAGCTTTTACTTAACCCAAGACCCTTGAGAGATTTTTAGAGAGTTTTGAGTGTTTAATTAATTGAAAATAGGTTAATGAAGCCCCAAAAAGGTGTTTTAAGTCGTGGGGTTCCTAGGAGTAATAAGAGGAAATGTCCAGAATACCCCCAACTTAAACTATATTAATTTCCCGTGAAAGGGTAAGACTCCACCATACCACCCATAACCTATCATATAAGTAGTGCCCATAACTCACACCATAAGCATCCCTTGAACCCCATACACTGTCCAACATAAGACCACCAAGCCCCAATCGTACCTAAGCATACGATTGGTACCCTTAACATGTACCTTAGCAGAATCAGGAGGGGTTGACACTTTCCAGCATACAATTTGGATTACACCATTCTTACCCTTTCGCACGATCCATGGTGAGCCACTCATACTAAGATGCAACTTAAGTTACTGAATTTCAAATTACGTAAAAGAAAATCCAACCATACAATCGATCATCCACCGTACGACTCATACCCACCCAAGTCGTGCCCATTTAAGAAACTCAATCACCCAATACCACCTAATATTGGACAACATATGACTTTGTCTCCTGACCCGTACCCTTACGATAAAACTAGTACAACGAGTCGTATGATGTTTAAAATATCCTAAAGACAGGAAAATTGAAAGGACCAAACCCCATGGTGTTTCAAAAACAATCTCAAATTAGAGTTTTGATTATTCCATTGAGTTCAGAATATAGAATTTGTTAAATTAGCATAGTTCATTTGCATGCATGGGGTTGTGAATGAATCACGAGCATTGGTCAAAGTCTATTTTTTACTTAGAAAAAATTTGGCACATGACACCTAATAGGATTTCTAAAACACCTATTGGACTTCTTTAGAATAGATGAGCTGCTTTAGCAGCCTTGTTCCATTTGCAGTTGTGCGCTTTAGCGCCCAATGGATGCTAAAGTGGTGTCCACTTTTGTGCAATTTGGGCTATTTTAGCAACTCCTATGACTTTTTGCCAGACTTCTGAAGTGGTCAATATACCAATTAAGCAGTAGGTGCTTTAGCACCCAGGTTTCCACTTTAGCGGCACGTGTTGCTTTTATTTCCTCTTACTCTTCACCTGATATTTCACCATTTTCACACCAAATTTAGAGCTCAAAGAGAGGAAAAAAGTTGGCAATCTATCATAGAAGCTAATGTAAGCTAACCTAAATCTCCTTTGCTATTTCTTATTAATTTTCCCTTTGATTACTATCCTAAATCATGGTAAAAATTTTAGAAATTAGGTCTTGACTTCATAAAATTTAAGGTCGAATTTTATATCATATTTGTGCTTTGTTTTTGTTCAAATTTGAGAACACATTCTTTGTCCTTCGAGGGACCTCGTGACATAATCAATTTTATATTTTATTTGCAGCCCCCACGAGCCTTTTCTTAAGCAAAAATTTAATATGGACCATAATATAGAAATATGGGTTTCATTTTATTCCTAATGATGGATAGATTAGTATTTTTTTTGTTTGGCAGCATTTTAAGATCTAGGAGTAAGTGAAGATAATTTGTCGGCGATTCAAGAATTGCGGTTCAGCATCGAGGTAGGCTTCGATCTACTCTTCTTTATGATATGGTTTATTATATACGTAACATGCTAGAAAGGAGTGTTGGTACTTTGTATTAGTTAGAACAACCATGACTTAGCCTAATTTAACAGTTTGGGGGATAGAAGGGTAATTAATATGCAAGGTAAAATACTTATTATGCTTCTAGGATCCTATTACCTTAGGATTCTTGAATATTACGTATACTTGAGACTAATGAACCTTTAGTACAATATTTAAAATGATACTCGATCGATTATGATTGTTTCCTAAGTTATGATGTTATTTTTATGTAAGATATAAATATTATTAAGCCCAAGGTTGTGTTCATGATACTAGATGGATTCTGGAAAGTGGTTTATCCTTGTAAAGGAGATAGCTGTAGTATATAGAAATTTTGCTGATTATAATCATATTTTTTGGATATTGGTGATGGCATAAATATATATGGTAGATTCATTCCTACTAAAATGGTAGACGGCACGATTCCAACTAAAAATATGATTTTACTACTCATTTTCTTAAAAGGGGATTTATTCTGACCTTTCACTCTTAAAATGATTTTTTTCATAATGGGATTCATACCATATTAATGAATAACTTCTGAGCCTTTTAGACTAAGAATTATGTTTTAGAGATTTTAGCAACATAGATTCTGGTCCACGATTTTGCTACAACTATTTACCTCAGTTGTGAGAGATTTCTACCTTTTCGAAACTTTAAATTGATTTTTTCTCCAAGTTCACCTCGAGCAATGACTTTAAGGACTCACACTAATTTATCCACCGTTCTAAATGTGCATTTATATATATATATATATTTATATATATATATATATACATATGTATATATATGTGGTATTCGATGTAGTAGATTGATGATGATGGTTATTGGTAATCCTTTATTAGGACCAGTTTAGTTTATAAGAGGATTCATGAATACCCTATTAGCCCCTTCGTCCATGAGCAATTGTACTGGAGAAGAGAGCATGTAATAGGTCATCCCATTTCGAGTCATTGAGATGGAGGAGGTGTATACCCTGGGTTATATTATGTTACTTAGATCAGTTATGTTATTATAGATTCATTTTTCATCAAACCATTCTTTTGCATTGCCTATCGCTAGTATGTACCTATATATACCAGCCTCAAAGGTGGATTCATAGGTATTGGTTATGAGTATTGCTTATGTTGTGTTTTGTCTTGATTGGACCTTCCAAGATATGGAGTCGAGTTAAGGTATTGTTTGTTCGAACTATCCAATTATTTTACATTATTATTTTTATCATGATTAGCACTTGACAGGTTTTTATTATTGATTTGGTAGTGATATTTAAGAGAAGATTCATATTCATTTTGGGTACAATTATTTTATTACGGATGATTATCTCATGGTTAGGCATTGTGATGTTAGTCCCTACATATGTTATCACTATTTCCTTTTATCATTTGGTGGCCTTGACATACTAGTATTACTATTTTGGTTTTACCTTTATGTTTTCTTTGTTTATATATACATATCTATCTACAGCAGTTATGGTATTGCCATATATCCCGCTTTTTTGTCATTTATTCATGTTTTATATCCATTCATTTTCCATGTATATAAATATTCTTCTTCTATTCTTCTGTTATATATTGCACAGTTATATACGATATAGTTCTTAGGTTTCTGAGTGTGGCTAGAATAGGATAGTTTGTCCGTAGTACATCCTTACCTTTACTATATTAGGATTCGGGATATTTTGGTGTAATTTATATTCCTTCTTTTTAGGTATTTATATCTTCATTATCTTTGGATCTTAATTAGTAGTTACCTACTAATTCCCACGGGTTTATTACTCACAAAACACTTCTGCATCCTAAAGATCATAGTATAGGTTCTCGACCTTGTTGTGTGCATTGTGCAGTAAACAATGGTCGAGAGACATCAGGTGAGAGCGTGGGATGCGAAGTATTTCTATTATCAGTGATAAGTATTAGTCTAATCTCTATGTTGTATTTAGACGCGGGTTGTAGCCGTATTTTCACCTAGTATTTCATTTGGTAATCTTATTACATTAGAATCTCTTGTATTGATTCCATAAGTTTTTGGGACTGTCTTATGTATTTTAGCCTTTTTACTATCTTTATTTTGCATTCTTGCTTCATTTATCTTTGTAGTCCGTTACTAGCAGTTCCAAACTATGGATTGGCTTACCTACAAGTTTGTTACATTAGGTACCATCATGACTTGGGAAATTAGGTCGTGACAGATCCCTAGAAATATATCGCTAAAACTAGGAGAAACTATAGTCAAAAATGCATCTAGACACTGAAGTCTCCAAGTAGCATGAGGAATCAAAGAAGGAGTTACCATATGAATGAAACCCAACACTCTTATCAAATAGTCCTTAAACATAGGTATAGTCATAGGTAGTGTTTGCTCTGGCCTCAATCCCTCAAACTCAAAAAAACCCATCATTACTAGCAAATCTAGAACCTAAAGAGGAAATCCCAACCTAAACTTTGCTACTTCATGTATTTTACAACCTCTTTCTCGATATCTACCCCTATAACACAATGAAGGCCCAAACTCTAAACCTTGAGCAAGGAAAATATGGCCTATCCATTTGTGAGAGAGTGAATAAAAGTTTTTTATGTTACAGAAAGCTATGAAGAATGATCTTATGAGTCTTTAGGAGGGGATTCGTAGCTTTAGCTGTGAAAATTACAGACCACAGAACCTCAGGTCATGATGCAGAACCAGACTTATGACGATAGAGTAGGGTATTCTCTGGTACCGTTCGCTCTCTATAATACATAGGTACAGGTGTACTTATGGGATTCTTATGTACCCTATTGGTATTATATGTGGTCTCCATGACCAATCATTATAGGTAGGCAAATTTGAGTTTCCAGTATTTGTCCTTTGGAATCACACCTTTACGGTAATCAATCACACCACGCCATTATTTCCCTATTAAAAACATTACAACAAAATAAAACCAAATTCCATTTATCACTAACCAAGGTTATAAGTAGTGGTATGATCATGCTGACTATAGCTTGTAAGCAATGTCCTTAACCATCCTTTCTATATAAAGGATTCCCATGTACCCATTGCATTATTAAGTTCACTTGGAGGATTCCCATATTCCACACAAGTGATCATTGTTATCTTTGATTAGGGGACTTCCTTATACCCTACAAGGATTTCAATTAGTCAAACTTAACCACCGAGACCTTACCATTTAACCATCCCAAACCATTTAAACCATTTATACCATTTGGGTTCCATTACAAAGTTATACCATGCAATAGTTCTATGAAAGTCCAATAATTTAGTGAAAGCATTCTCATAGGTATTTTATCAAACAAATTGGAGGTGTGATGTTTCCAAAGACAAAACAAAGTACCAATTAATCATTCCTATTAAACCAAATGTCAAAACCACAATTAAAACATGTAAACCCATAGTTAAAACATGGGAAAACCACAACCAAGCATTTATAACCAAAACCCCCAATTTATATTTGAAAACCCAAAACCATAAAACATTCTTGCCATGATAAAAATTCATAAAACATGCCTTTAGTTTGAACTAACAATGTCGGAGGAGTAATATGACTTAGATTGTGAAGAAGATGAGAAGTAATTACCCCTATGAACCTAAAATGAACACTTTGAAGGAAACCCTAGCTTTTGCTTAACCCAAGATCCTTGAGAAACTTTTAGAGAGTTTAGAGTGTTTGATTAATTGAAAATAGGTTAATGAAGCCCCAAAAAGGTGTTTTAAGTTATGGGGTTCCTAGGAGTAATAAGAGGAAAAGTCCAGAATTCCCCCCAACTTAAACTATATTAATTTCCTGTGGAAGGGTAAGACTCTACCATACCACCCATACCCTATCATATGAGTGGTACCCACAACTCATACGATAGGCATCCCTTGAACCCAATAGACTATCCAACGTATGACCACCAAGCCCCAATCATACATAAAAATAAGATTGGTACCATTAACATGTACCTTAACAGAATCAAGAGGGGTTGGCACTTTCCAGCATACAATTTGGATAACACCAATCTTACCCTTTCTCACGACCCATTGTGAGCCACTCATACTAAGATGCAAGTTAAGTTACTGAATTTAAAATTAAGTGAAAGAAAACCCAACAATAAAATCGTATGACTCATACCCACCCAAGTTGTGCCCATTCAAGAAACTCAATAACCCAACACCACCTAACATTGGACAACATATAACTTGGTCTCCTGACGTGTAACCTCACTATAAAACTAGTACAATGAGTCGTATGATGTCTAAAATATCCTAAAGCTAGGAAAATTCAAAGGATCAAACCCCATAGTGTTTCAGAAACAATCTCAAATTAAAGTTTTGATTATTCCATTGAGCTCAGAATGTAGAATTTGGTAAATTAGCATAGTTCATTTGCATGCATAGGGTTTTGAATGGATCACGAGCATCGGTCAAAGTCTATTTTTTACTTACAAAAAAATGTGGCACATGACACCTAATATGATTACTAAAGCACCTATTGGACTTCTTTATAACAGATGAGCTGCTGTAGTAGCCTTCGCCCATTTGCAGTTGTATTGGGTGCTAAAGCGGTGTCCACTTTTGTGCCATTTGATATATTTTAGCAACTCCTATGACTTTTTACCAGACTTCTAAATCAGTCAATATACCAATCAAGCAGTAGGTGCTTTAGCGCCTAGGTGTCCACTTTAGCGGCCTATGTTGCTTTTATTTCCTCTTACTCTCCACCTGATATTTCACCATTTTCACACCAAATTTAAAGCTAAAAGAGAGGAATAAAGTCAGCAATCTATCGTAGAAGCTAATGTAAGCTAACCTAAATCTCCTTTGCCATTTATTATTAATTTTTCCTTTGATTATATCCTATATCATGGTAAAAATTTTAGAAATTAGGTCTTGACTTCTTAAAATTTAAGGTTTAATTTTATATCGTATTTTTCCTTTGTTCGTGTTCAAATTTGAGCACAGATTCTTTGTTCTTCGAGGAACCTCGTGACATATTCAATTTTATATTTTGTTTGCACCCCCCGCGAGCCTGTTCTTAACCTAAAATTTCATATGGACCATAATATAAAAATATGGGTTTCATTTTACTCCTAATGATGTATAGATTAGTATTTTATTCATTTGGCAGCATTTTAGGATCTTGGAATAAATGAAGATGATTTGTCTGCGATTCAAGGATTGCGGTTCGGCATGGAGGTAGGATTCCATCTACTCTTCTTTATGATATTGTTTATTATATATGTAACATGCTAGAAAGGGATGTTGGGACTTTATATTGGTTAGAACAACCATGACTTAGACTAATTTAGAAGTTTGGGGGCTAGAAGGATAATTCATATGCAAGGTAAAATACTTATTATGCTTCAAGGATCCTATTAGCTTAGGTTTCTTGAATATTAAGTATAGTTTAGACTAATGAACCTTTAGTACAATATTTGATATGATACTTGATGGATTATGATTGTTTCCTGAGTTGTGATATTGTTTCCTGAGTTGTGATGTTATTTTTATGTGAGATATAAATACTATTAAGACCAAGGATGTGTTCATGATACTAGTTGGATTCTGGAAAGTGGTTTATCCTTATAAAGGAGATAGCTACAGTGTATAGACATTTTGATGATTATAGTCATATTTTCTGGATATTGGTGATGGAATAAATAGACATGGTAGATTCATTCCTACTAAAATGGTAGACGGTATGATTCCAACTAAAAATATGATTTTACTACTCATTTTTTTAAAAATAGATTTATTCTGACCTTTCACTCTTAAAATGAATTTCTTCATAATGGGATTCATATTGTCTTAATGAATAACTTATGAGCCTTTTAGAATAAAAATTATGTTTTAGAGATTTTAGCAACATAGATTCTGGTCAACGATTTTGCTACTACTATTTATCTTAGTTTTAAGAGATTTCTACCTTTTCTAAACTTTAAAGTGATGTTGTCTCCAAGTTCACCTCGAGCAATGACTTTAAGGACTCATACTAATTTAGCCACCATTCTAACTGTGCATTTTTATATATATATATATATATGTATATATATATTTTGTATAAGTATACATATGTGGTATTAGATGTAGTAGATTGATGATGATGGTTATTGGTAATCCTTTATTAGGACCAGTTCAGTTTATAAGAGTATTCTTGAACACGTTATTTGCCCTTATGTCCATGAGCAATTATACATGAGAAGAGAGGTTGTCGTAGGCCATCCCATTTTGAGTCATTGAGATGGAGGAGGTGTATACCCTTGGTTATATTATGGTTCTTAGATTAGTTATTTTACTACACATTAAGTTTTCAATCAAACATTCATGCACATTGCCTATCGCTAGTATACACCTATATCTAGCAGCCTCATAGGCGGTTGCATAGGTATCAGTAATGAGTATTGCTTATTGTGTGTTTTGTGTTGATTGGACCTTTTGAGATATAGAGTTGAATTATGGTATTGTTTGTTCGAACTATCCAATTATTTTATATTGTTATTTTTATTATGATTAGCTCTTGACAGGTTTATTATTGGTTTGGTAGTGATAATTGAGGAAGGATTGTTATTCTTTTAGGGTACAATTATTTTACTATGGATGATTATCTCATTATTAGTCCTTGTGATGTTAGTCCCTATGTATGTTATCACTAGTTCCTTTTATTATTCTGTGGCCTTGACATACTAGTATTACTATATTGGTTTCACTTTTATGTTTGCTTTGTTTATGTATACATATCTATCTACAGTAGTTATGTTATTGCCATATATCCCACTTTTTTTTCATTTATTCATGTTTTATATCCATTCATTTTCCATGCATTTAAATATCCATCTTCTATTCATTAGTTATATATTGTCCAGTTCTATATGATATAGTTCTTAGGTTTCTTAGTATGGCTAGAATAGGATAGTTTGTCCGTAGTACATCCTTACCTTTACTATATTAGGATTCGGGATATTTTGGTGTAATTTATATTCCTTCTTTTTAGGTATTTATATCTTCATTATCTTTGGATCTTAATTGGTAGTTGCCTACTAATTACCATGGGTTTAGTACTCACAAAACACTTCTGCAGCCTGCAGATCATAGTATAGGACCTCGACCTTGTTCTGTGCATTGTGCAGACAACAATGGTTGAGAGAAATAAAGTGAGATCCTGGAATACAGAGTATTTCTGTTATCACTTATAAGTAGTAGTCTAATCTCTATATTGTATTAAGACACGGGTTGTATCAGTATTTTCACCTAGTATTTCATTTTGTAATCTTATTACATTAGAAAATCTTGTACTGATTCCATAAGTTTTTGGGACTACCTTATGTATTTTAGCCTTTTTACTATCTTTATTTTTCATTCTGGCTTCATTTATCTTAGTAGTCCATTACTAGCATTTCCAAACTATGGGTTGGCTTACCTACTAGTTAGTTATATTAGGTATCATCTTTACTTGAGAAATTAGGTCGTGACAGATCCCTAGAAATGTATTGCTAATACTAGGAGAAACTATAGTCAAATATGCATCTAGACACTGAAGTTTCCAAGTAGCATAAGAAATTAAAGAAGGAGTTACCATATGAATGAATCCCAACACTCAAACCAAATAGTCCTCAAACATAGGTATAGTCATAGGTAGTGTTTGCTCTGGCCTCAATCCCTCATACTCAAAAGACCCATCATTACTAGCAACTCTAGAACCTAAAGAGGCAATCCCAACCTAACCTCTAGCTACTTCAGATATTGTACAGCCTCTTCCTCGATATCTACCCCTGTAACATAATAAAGGACCAAACTCTGAACCTTGAGTAAGGAAAATATGGCCTATTCATGTGTGAGAGTTAATAAATGTTTTTTAAGTTACACAAAGCTATGAAGCATGACCTGACGAGTCTTTAGGAGGGGATTCGTAGCCTTAGCATCTACAATTGTAGACTACAGAACCTCAGGTCATGATGCAAAACCCGACTTATCACCATAGGGTATGAGTCATATGGTGAGCTATGAAGACTAGAACAAAAATTCCTGCACATTATTAAAAAGGACTCTTTCATAAATTTCGCCCCTTTTTACCCATCCTATGATGTTTATGACCCTAAAAACATCAAATATCAAGAGTAAACATTACCCTAAGACATCATAACTCAGAAATTAGTCAAAAAATAGAAAAAACAAGTCCTTTCTCTCCCAAATCCAACTAGGGTTAATCAAGAAATTTCAAGTTTTAGGAAGATTTCTTAAATCGGTTTTCTTACAGGTAAGTGGGATTTTACCAGTGGATTCCTTCCATCAATTAAGTACTAGGAAGTTCATAAATATAAAAGTACAGTTATTTTTCCCTTTAATTGGGTTACAGGTGATGTATTAGAATTCCTAATCCCATTAGTTTTTGTGTGTAACAAATCCATGACTATGTGCCTTCCCTGAGATTATTGATTCCCATGTTTCAAAATCATGAATTTTACACACAATGACATATTGTTGAGTTATTGGTTTTAAATTATGAAACTTCATTATCAAGCTCCAAAATTGTTATCATGTCCAACTACATTAGACAGAGCTACGGGGTTATGACCACTAGATACCTAGGATTATAAACAAATATTTGTTTACATGTTCAAGATTATTTTAGATTATGTATGCATTGTTACTTTAAAAATACCGTGACTTGAACATATATGTTATCAATTAATGTTTCATTTATACTTTAGTGTCATTCAGTTGGTATTAATACTTAGAACTAAGTTAACACAGGGATAACGACTCCCTCGTTAGTTAGGCAGAGACTATTAGAAGAAATCCTTGAGTTTCAGGAATACGACTAGTCAACATAGGATATAAGGGGTCACTTGTCAATTTAGGCTTGACACCCTAGTCCTTTGGGACATATGTTTATCGTACCTATACTTGTCATTGTTAGTACCCTTGGAAATATAGCGACACCATTTAATCTAGGGTTATATGTTGGACCTCGATTTGCATAGATTGGGGCATGTAGATTAAATCTTAGCTCATACCATCCTCAGTTAAGTATTCAAAATACTTTCTGTTAAAGTATGTATGGCCAAGTGTTACTATTCAGTTATTTAGATACACAACATGTGTTTTTACTTATTTTTGTATTTGATTTTCATAATCATGCATTCATGCTCAGTATATATGTATATCAGCTATCTTTTCATATCTTATACTCATTACATTCAAAGTACCGATCACATACTTCTTTGCACTATATTGTCTCATATTATAGGTTCGAACACTCATTACCCGACCTACACTTAGCATATTCATAATTCACCCAGCTCCATCCTTGATGAGTCCTTATCAACTGGGGACTAGTTATAATATATGCAATTCATTTAAACACTTTAGTTTATTTTAGTTAGTTAGAAATATTTTGGGACGCATCCCAATAACTCATCAGGTTTAAAGGCTTTACATAGTTAGATAGCTAGACATGTTTACTTTTAATTTCATGGAGAATCTTTAGACAATATTTCACTTTACTTTATGATTATTCCTTTTAGTTTACTTAAATTAACTTCTACCTAGTATTTTTTTAAATTCCTTTAGTATTTATTTCTTATGCCAGACTATGGGTTAGCTTGGGGACACGTGTGAATCTAACTACCGTGTTATGATTAGGGGTAGTCTCGGGTCATGAAAGACTTTGTATCAGAGCACAAGTTTTAAAGTATCCTATGGTGTCGATAAGACACATTGAGAATAGTCTTTTTTATGGGTTTGAAGCGCACCACAATTGTGGCCAAGTAGCTACAAAACTTTCTAGAATAATCTTCCTTATTTTAGTATTCATTTAATGTAATGGAGAGTAAGATCTGTTAAACTTTTTCTTCTAACTCATTCAATACCTTTTTCAAAAAATGCCTCCTAAACTAGCTAACTAAAGAAAGAACAAGACCAATTAGCACTACTGCCTATTCATGAAGACCCTCTAAATGAGAAGATCTATTCATGAAGACCCTCTAAATGAGCAGATCTATCACGTAGAATTTAGGGTTTCCTTTATGAAATTAGCCTAATCAATGGCTTCACAAAATAACTAACAGGACGTTAGCCTAATTAACCTAGTGGTGAGTACGACAACATCCCATATTTGTTATTTCACTAGCATGATTCCTCCAGCGTTCATCGAATACAAGTCTGAGTAGGATCCATAGGAGTTCCTTGATAGTGTTCAAAAAGTGACCAAGATCATAGATGTTACTTCAAGAAAAAATGTTGATTTAGATGCCTATCAATTGCAAGGTTTATCCCACACTTTGTTCCAATTGTGGAATAAGGACAGAGGTACTAAAGTAGGGCCTATAGTGTGGGCTAAATTTGCTACTGCTTTTCTAGGTAGGTTCTTCCCTCTCTAATTGATAGAGACCAAGGTTCAAGTATTCATTAATGTAATGTAAGGTTACATAAGTGAAAGAGTACTCACTCAAGTTTACCTAGTTAGCAAGATATGGTCAGACTGTGGTGGCTGATTCTTGGGCCCAAATTAGTAAATTTGTATTTTGTGTTTTCTAGGGATATAGTGAAGGAGTGTAGGACAAAAAGGTTGATTAAGGAAATGGACCTAGTGAGATTCATGGACCATGCTCAATTTATTGAGGAAGAAAAGGAAAAAGAAAATAAGAAAGACAATACTGGTAGCTTTAGTTTTGCTCAACAGAGGTCAGATAGTGGAAATCATTCTCAGTTCTGCCAGAAATGTTTAGCGCCAGCTCCATCTTCTGCTAAGGCTCAAGGGCGTAAGTTCAGACAGGATACTCATGATAGAAGACCAGGATCTATGTCCCAAGAGAGCATGAATATTGTTCACATAAACATAGTTTGTAGGTGATGTGGTAAGAACCAAGAGGGTAAGCGCATAGTAGGTAACATTATTTGTTTTGGGTATGGCAAGTCAGGCTAACGGATAATGGAGTTTCCAACGGTTACACATAGGGGTAGAAATTATCGACAATAAGGTCAGGCTAACTCCTCATCAGCTGTAGTAGGTTGCGCAACTCAGCAGGATTCCAATTCTAGTGCAATCAGCAGACAACACCATAATTGACTTTATGGCCTTCAGACTAGCCAATATAAAAAGGGTTCACTTGATGTGGTAACTAGTACATCGTATGTCTTTAATATTCATGTATATTCATTATTAAACCTCAGAGATACACATTACCTTTTGACACCCTATATAGCTGAAAACTTTAGTGTTAGTCCTAAAAGCCCTGAAGAACCTTCTTAATGTCTACTCCAGCCGGTAGTTCCATTATATATAGATGGATAAATAGAAATTTCCCAGTAATAGTGTCCTAGAAAGTCACCACGGTCGTTTTTATTGAGTTAGTGATGACCGATTTTAATGTCATCATGGCATTAGTTGGATCCACTCTTGATATACTCAGCTGATTATTGAAACATAATAGTCCAATTACAATTTCCTAATGAGCCCGTCATACAATGAAGGGGTAGTACCTTAATGCCTATATGTTGATTCATCTCCTACCATTACGCAAGAAAGATAATCTCCAAGGGATGCATGTATTATCTTATTCGAGTCAAGGACTCAGAGTCTAGAACATTGAGTGTTGGGTCGATTCCAGTAGTAGATGAGTTTCCACAATTATTTCTCGAAGATCAGCTCAGAGTGCATCCCCAGTAGAAAATTGACTTTGGATTAGATTTCTTTCCAAATACCCAACCTATTTTAATTCAACTTTAAAAAATTGCTCTAGTCAATCATAAGGAATTGAAATAGCAAATGAAATATAACCTAGGTATGGGTTTCATCGGAACTAGTGTCTACCCATTGGGTTCTCTAGTTCTTTTTGTGTGAAAGAAAGAAGGTTCTCTTCAAATATGTACTGACTATTGTAAATTGAACAAGGTTACAATCAAGAATAAGTATATTTATGAAATGTAAGGGTGTTACACCCCACTATAAGGTACCAGGTCCCTTAGAGTCAGTAATAGGTTATAAAATAGTAAAGCACAAACAAACTAACTTACAGGAATGTAAAGTACATAGTGATTTAACATTGAATCCTCTTTGCCGAAGTTATGGAAAGTCATGGCTTACCTTTAAAAACACTAAATAGTCCACTATTATTACTATTGATTATAGACACCAATGAACATAACTCTAGGCTCCACCTGCTTTTAACAAATCTACTATAAGCCAACATTGACAACTATACCAAGAACACACTTCAATACTGATTAACTCTAACAAATATTGAACTCAGGTAACTCTACCTAAGCACTCTCAATAAAGGAAAGAAGGCATTACACTTATAATATGAGTAATTCAATTACAGAACATGACTTGACTTAAGAACACTCACTCTTTCAAAACATAAATAAATTAAGAACATGAGCAATATTTCAAAGTTGAGTTTTCACCTATTTCCCTCTCCTCTATTCTAATTTGGCAAAAACTCAAAAATTGAGAAGCATTAGTTTCCTTTTATAGTAGAATAATAATTAGGGAAGAAACCTAATTGAGCATGTGTCCTAACGTGTACAACTTCACCTGCACAGTTTGTTAAACTAGAAAACAAAAATTGGCAAGACAGTGATAGCTATACTAGATTCATGAAGGCTAAAGGCCCTTATACCTTTTTGTCAATTGATCTTCGTCTAAACAAGATATAGAAAATTTCTTCCTTTTTGATGATGAAAAACCAACCACTAATTTTGAACATTAATGTTCATTTATCACATTAAATCTGAGTGATTACCCTTGTAGTATATTAATGTTCCCCTATCAGTTTTCACCTTGCTCCCCCATCAATATGTCAACTTACGGACCTAGTACATTTTTGGCAGTTGATATCAAAATTTATTAACAATATTTCAATTTTCCCCCAATCAATATGCTTTCACTCATTAATACATTCAGTTGAATGTTCAACCTATATCATTAACATTCTTCCCCCGATCAATATGCCATCATCATTTCACCATCATTGCATTTAACATATATCAACTATCACCTATTTGTATTTAACACATATACGCCTATTTGGTACCTGGTCCCTAACACATCATGTCATGTAACAAACCTGGTCCCTACCATAGGAATTTAGTATTACCCCTTTTGGCATCATTGAAAAGTGATTATAGTAAACCAAGAGTAAAACTACCCACAAGATATTTAACTCATGTCAACTGATGTAATACTAACATATAGAACAACTTTTTAAATAAACATCCATTTGATGAAAACATTAATAGGAATTCTTTCATTGATAAAGGAGATTAGTTAATTTACATCATACCAAAATACATAAAATAATGATCTTCAAAAACCATAATAGAAACATAGACCAAAAATAGACACAAGGATGACATACTGATATAGAAATAATAAAACATAGGAAGAGGGAAGCTTAGGAGAGAAGGATTTAAGCAATAAATCCATTATAGTAGCCTAAAAATCATGAGCATCCAATAATTTTCTAGTGATATTCTTCACTTATACATTCTGCCCTTGAACCTCACTAGTTAGTTTTCCAACCTTGCCCTAATGCTTTGCATTTTCTGCTCCAAGTTCCTTAGTGGCACCAGGTAGCTCTAAGGATAACTTTTGATTCTGCATTATCAAGTACACTATCTCAGCATCCTTAGCAGCTAGCTTAACCCTCATCTCTCCCATTCCTTGTTTAAATTCTGCTAACCAGCCAAAAACTCTTACACTTGGGACATAGTTCCAACTTTTTCTTCAATTCATTTAATTTCTACCAATGTTGTCAGACAAACCTTTTGTTTAACAGTTCCTGGAGCCCCCTTACTCCCAACTACTCTAATGTGATCAAACACCTTGTTCAAGAAGTACCCATAAGGCATTTCATGTTTGCCTTCCATCTTATAGATGAACTTTGCATGTGCTCTAATATTATTAAAGGTATACTTATCAACTAAAATTAGCTTGTATAGTCAATCAATAATAGATCAACCATAAAGGCAATGGTCCTTTTCTCAGACCTGGGTAGAAGACCTTTGTTCACAAATTCAAATAGTAATTGAAACTAACTTGTGAGAAATTTATTCTTAGCATAAGCTATTAAAGTCCCTCCCACCTTTGAGGCTTCAATCATGAGCTCAGTTGAGGGATGTTGTTTCAGAACAGTCCTCACACAAATTATAGGAACATTTAAAACTATTTATAATTATAGTTACCTCTAGAATTATTTCCAAAGCCTCTTCATCTATTTTTATTTCCGTTCCTTGCACTTGAGCAGTCATACTCAACCCATCTTCTGAGAAATCCATTAATAATAAAACTCTCTAACTTTATTTTCAAAATCTAAAGGTACTGATTTCTCTAGGAGGTGTAACTATCCTTGTTGTTTGACATGTACTACTAACACTACCATTTCAGGTTTTTCAAAAATCATGGAATCAAACATACTACTAGATTGTACATTCAGGGATTTCAAATTGCATTTCTTGATTCTTTAGATGTTGACTTCTTTTCTTCCTCTTTTCTTCTTCTTTTTGAATCAACACTTGATTTCTCTTTAACAACTTTTGTATTATTTGGACTAGGTCCCTCAAATACTTTATTGTTCATAAGATAAGTATGTTTTGTTTCATTCTAGCAGGGCTACGAGACTTTGAACTTGAGGACCCAGTCTTTCCTATAACATGAGCATTTTTTCATAATTTAACAGTAGTAGCCACAACATCTGGTTTAATGTCCTTACCTTCTCCAACCTCCACAACATCAATATTCTTCACTTTCTCAACTACAAATGCTTTTCTAAGTTTTCTTTTCTTATTGGTTGAGGACTTGCTTCCCTTCATTACGTCCATCAATAGATTCTTTTTAGATACCCTAGTAGAATAGAATCTACTAACTTCTACATAAGAATAAATCACTTTATCTTTGCCTTTACAGCCACTCTATTTTTTATAGGCCAACTAAGAGGTGGTTCATACTTAAACTCACCATCCTTCTCATTTAGAGGTAGTATAATTTCATCATCTTGTGACATATCAACCTTTTCACCTACTGCTTACTCTTCTACCATAATAGAGCTTTCCTTGGGATCATATGGTTAAAAAGGAAAATTTTTAGCTACCCAACTTACACTACTAATAAAGTATCAAATTTCGTCATAAGAATTTCTTCATCACATATTTGAGGAAAGATAAGGTTTGAATCTGAGGGAGTAGGGGAACTAGGTACTTGTTAGTTCACTAAAATTTTAGTCACTTCTAACTATTCAAAGGGAAGAGGTATTTTAGAAATATCTAAGAAATTTTGTTCATTTGAGGAGAGAGGAACTTTGGATTGAAGGACTTCTAGTTCAATTGGAGGACAAAAACACTAATTTAAGTCTACCTCCAAGGGTAACTAAGCAAGATTTTCAATGGAAGTTTGAGTTTAGACCAAAATAGGTTCACTTAGGGATTCTTAAATTTCTAATAAAGATTTAGTGGGAGGAGTCAACACAGGTTCATGTAGTGCACATAGGGTGATGTTTTCCATGGTTTAGGGTGTTGGATAATTAGATTGTTTGATTTGGAGATTTTATAAAATGTTTTCATTTTGGTTGTTAGAAACTTCATCCCAAGGAATGATGAGTAAATTACTCTGTGATTCTTGAGGAAACTAGAAGAGGATTCTTTCACGGGGGTTAAGAAAGATTGAATCTCTTCTATTTTGAGGTTTTTGTTAGATAGAAAGTGTAATACCCCAAAAAATCTAACCCAATATTAGAGCCATGTAACAAGATCATGAATAGTACATTACGGTTATTCTATAGCTTTATGAGTGAGTGTGATGTATTAAGGCTTCAAATAACTCCTATCTATCAGACGAATCAAAACATTCCTTACCGATTGAATTCTTAAGAAGGATATTAGTATAGTAAACATTAAACAAGAATATCTCTAATTTTATTTGGAATTTTTGATCTCATTACACATAAAAAGATATATAATTGAATTAGCTTTCCAACGATACCAATTTTGCCTAAATCTGATATCAGAGCAAAGAGTTATTCCTATTTTACTCTAGCATGTTAGGCTAGAAATTGTGTGACAACATTCATGGTAGCTTACCAAATTTGTGAAGCCCTACAATGAAGGTTGTCAGCCTTAGGTAGAAACCAGCTCCTAAGTGATGGAATTCATGGTAGCTTACCATATTTTTGATGCCTTACCATGAAGGTCGTCAGCCTTAGGCAAAATCCAGCTCCTGTGTTATGACATTCGTGGTAGCTTACCACATTTATGATGTCCTACCACAAAGGTCGTCAGCCTTAGGCAGAATCTAGCTCCTATGTGATGAAATTTGTGGTAGGTTACCTCATTTTTGATGCCCTACCATGAAGTTCATTTGCCTTAGGCAGAAACCAACTCCTAAGTGATGACATTCGTGGTATTTTACCACATTTATGATAACCTACCATGAAGGTCATCAGACTTAGGTAAAAACCATCAGTTCCAGCTTCTATGTGATGACATTTTTGATGGCTTTCCACATTTTTGACGCCTGTCATAAATGTTGTCATCTATTATTTTCAGCAACTGGGAATTCATTTCATTAGGGTATTTTGGTATTTTTCCTTTACTTTCCTTGACTTATAACCCTAAAGAGGCATAATTTTTCCCATTTTTCTATTGTTAAGCATCTTAAAAACCCTCCCTTACACTCTCAACCACAAGATTAGGGTTTTCTCTCAAGATCATCTCCTCAAGAGAAATCCTAAAGAATTCTTCAAGAACCTTATGAAACATTAGATCTCATTCAAGATTCAATCACTAAGGTATGCGTAGTGTTCATCTATGGATCCAATCCATTCATAGAGCTCAAGAACCATGTTTTAAATACTATTTTGTAAACTTTTATGGTGATATAAGTATGTACATGTTGACGATTGTTGTTTAACTTTCTATGTGATGTATAAAGCAGTTTTCATGGAATATATATGTTTGTTGATTGAAAACCATGAAATTTAGATGGTTTAATAAGGTGCAAGTATAAAACCCACTTATGCCTTAAAGAATGCATGCAAGGTGTCTGATAAAATCCATAGGATGATAGAAATTCATGTTTGTATGGTTCTATGATATCTAAATAAAAAGTTCATGTTAGCTATATACTTCAATATGAATTCTATGCTTTTCATGCGTTGCTATTGTGGTGGTATGAAGCATGTATGATAATAGAGATATACAATATTCACACAAAATATATCCATGCATTCCCTACAAAGTTTAAGATGTTGAATAACTATATGAAATATGATATCCCGTACTTATGATATTATTAATTATGGACTCAAATCTTTTGATCAAGTCATGTCATGTGTGTCAGTTTCCTTCTATAGAGTCCTGGGGGTATTCGTACCCAAAAAACCTAGCTGTGTGCTTAGATCCATGTCATGTTTTCACGATAATCTTAGTCAAGCTATAATCTATAGAGCTCAGTCAGTCATGTGACGTGACTCAGGAAAACTCAGAAATCTCATGATCCAAGTTAACTCTCAAATAATAGTACTACTCCGTCAGTCAACGAAAGTCACTTAATCTGTCCATGTATAGTCAGTTGAATAATGTTTAGTTTCTTTAGATGGGAGTAGAAGTTAGCACCGAGTAAACCCAAGGATGGGGACTTACCTACCTTTTTTAAGGTGTGATTCTTAGTGGATGAGGTGGCTTCACCTGTTAGTCTAGAGTCCCACCGTTCTCACCTTGAGTACCTTCTAGATAAGGGTCACTCACAACTATTCTTACGAATGGCGCAGTATTGAAACCCCTCCAGTCGGGGCAGAGATTATACCCCATATTATCCATAATGGCATACATGGGACATGTCGGTTAAACAACTACCTCCGATAATTTCAGTGTCAGTCTTAGTAAAATAAATCAGAAAGTTCTTCAGATATCTGTATACCAGGACTATTAGATACGGTCAAATTCAGTAATAGCACTAAACTTAGAGAGTTCAACTAGATTCAGGGCTGTCAGATACAGTCATCCATGTTATCAGAACTACGGTTCCAGCCATGTATTAGCATATAGATTTAGCTATCATGTACTCATGATCTTAGTTACTATGTATGTATGTTCGTACTCTTACGTTCATATCAGTCATTCAGTAGTATTATTCATGCATGTAAACCCTTTACATTAGCCTACCTCACTAGTATACTTAGTATTCCATTTGTATATTCCATTTGTACTAACGCATTTGCACTATGGTACTTTCTTTTCATGTTACACCATAGGTTAAGAGGCACGAGTCCCAGACCATCAGTAGCAGTCGCATTCAACATACAGAGTTGTTGTGAGTCCTCTTCATTCGAGGATGACATTATTTGATTTATTCATTTTTTTCTTCAGTTGAGTTTTATGGAGTTAGTTGGAGACATGTTCCTTCAACTCCTTATTTCAGACAGTACTTAGAGACTTTTGGATTTATGCTCAGATTTAGCTTTTAGATTTAGTTTTTAGTTATTTTGGGTGTTTTTTGCCCATATGGATGTTATATTATTTTAGTTGAACCTTATGGCCTATTGTGCATGTTTTTAGCATTATTATGTCATGAATTGAAGTATACAGGTACAGATATTAGTCATGGGTTAGCTTGTGGTCCCTCGGCATCATAAGCACCATGTAGCATTTTGATTCAGAAAATCAACGCATTACAAACATGGTATCTTAGGCTAAGGTTCAATAGAGTCCTAGGAAGTCTGAAAGCCACATCTAGTAGAGTCTTGTACATGGGTATGTTGCACGCCACATTTATGTATAGGAGTCTATGAGATGTTTTATTAACAGTTCCCTTTCTTCAGTATTCATGTCGTGCTAGTAAGCATAATTTCAAGTCAATATCTCAGTCTAATCGGCTTTTCTCTTATTTTAGAAACATCTCCAAAGAGAAGAAATCAGTGAGCTCCTCAGCCTAAAGATCCTTTGGGCGAACATATTTCTCATACTGAGTTTAGAGCCGCATTCACCATACTTTCTCAGCCTGTGGCTGCCCAAAATAAAAGGCCACCATCTATTTTGGCCAACCTAGTGGCCAATTCAGCAGCAGCTAGGATTCAGGACTTCACCCAAATTTACACTCCGTCCTTCTTTGGGTATAAGCCAGACGAGGATCCTCGAGAATTCATTGACCAAGTCCAGAAGGTCATTGATATCATGGTAGTCATTTCTTCTTAGAGTGACGAGTAAGCCGCATACCAATTGCAAGATTTCTCTGACACTTGGTACATGCAGTGGTTAGCAGAAAGGTTAGAAGGATGCAGGTCCTTTTGAGTGGTAAGAATTTGTCACGGATTTCTAAGATAGATTCGTTCCCTAAGAGTTGAGAGAGGCAAAAGTTCTTCAGTTCATCAATCTCAGGCATGGAAATATGACAGTTAGACAGTATTCTCTATGATTTACTCAACTAGCCAGATATACCCCTAATGTGGTTGCAGACAACAGGGCTAAGATGAGCAAGTTTGTGTCAGGGGTGAATGATAGCATGGTAAATAAGTGTAGGTCTGCGATGATGAACAGTGATATGACTTTAGCCAGGCTCATGAACCACCCTCAATAGATATAAGAGCAGAAGGTTAACACTTGGGAGAGTCAAACCAAGAGAGCAAGGGCAGGTAGTTTAAGTTTTACTCTACCCAAATCGGAGGGAGAAAATTGTTCAAAGTTTTATCCTAAGTTACCAGTTCCCGCCCCTTCCTTTGCTAGTTCCCCAGTACCGAAGTTCAGGGATGGAAATAGAGACAGAGCACCAGGCTCTAAATCTCAAGGCAGTGTTAGCAGTCCCGAATAAACAACATTTGTCAGACTTATGGTAAGAACCATAAGGGTATTTGTAGAGCTGGTAGTGATGTCTATTTTGGTTGTGGTAAGCCAGGCCACAGGATTAGGAAGTGTCCTTAGCCAGGCCCTCAGGGTCAGTAGAATCGTTCGACAGCTCAATCTGATCGCCTGAACTTGCAGGGTGCCATTTCCAGTGCAACTAGTGGGCAATACCCAAACAGACTATATGCACTTCAGACCTGATAGGATCAGAAAAGCTCTCCTGATGTCGTTACTAGTACGTTACAGATTTTCCATGTTCATGTTTATACTTTGCTAGACCTAGGTGCATCCTTGTCTTTTGTCACTCCATATATAGCAGGCAATTTTGGAATCAGTCTCAAAATTTTAACGGAGCCCTTTTTAGTGTCTACCCCTGTAGGTAAAACCATCATAGCTCGGTGGGTATACAGGAACTACCCAATTAATATATTTTAGAAATCTACTTCAGCAGATTTAGTCAAGTTAGAGATAAATGATTTTGATATCATTCTCGGCATGGATTGGCTTCATTCCTACTATGCTATAGTCGACTATAGAAATAGGATAGTTCAGTTTCAGTTCCTGAATGACCCTGTCCTAGAGTTAAAGGATGGTACTTTATCTTTCAGGGGCCAACTTATTTCCTACTTTTAGGCAAGGAAAATAATTTCTAAAGGGTGTATGTATCATCTTGTGCATGTTAAGGATTCTAGTTTTGAATCTTCCAGGGTCGAATTAGTCCCAGTTGTTAATGAATATTCAGATGTCTTTCCCGAAGATCTTCTAACCATTCCTCCTGAAAGGGAAATACACTTTGACATAGACCTTCTCTCAGATACTCGGCCTATTTCTATTCCGACATACATAAGGCAGTAGCACAACACAAGGAACTGACAGATTAATTGAAGGATCTCTTAGATAAGGGATTCATTAGTCCGAGTGTATCCCTATGTGGTGCGCCTGTTTTATTCGTGTGAAAGAAAGACGATTCTCTCAGAATGTGTATTGATTACCATCATCTCAACAAAGTCATGGTCAAGAATAGGTATCCTCTTCCTAGGATAGATGACTTATTCGACAAACTTTAGGGTTCCAGTTATTTCTCCAAGGTAGACCTCAATCAGGCTATCATCAGCTTAGAGTTAGAGAATATGACATTTTGAAGACAGTTTTTCTACTTGATATGGCCACGTTGAATTTCTAGTCATGTCCTTTGGTCTTACCTATGCCCTTGCAGCTTTCATGGACTTGAAGAACCGGGTGTTCAAGTAGTACTTGGACATATTTTTCATAGTCTTCATAGATGATATTCTTTTCTATTCTCACACAGACAATAATCATTCAAACCATCTCATAATTGTTCTTCAGACTCTCAAGGATCACCAATTGTTCGCCAAGTACAGTAAGTGTGAATTTTTCATAAGATCAGTAGCATTCCTTGGCCACATTATTTTTGGTGATGGCATTAGAGTAGATCCTCAGAAAACCAAAGCGGTAAGAAACTGGCCTCACCCTATCTCTCTATCAGATATCAGGAGTTTCTTGGGTTTGGCTGGTTATTACCGATGGTTTCTTAAGGGATTTTCTTCTATTATATCTTCTTTGTCCATATTGACTCAGAAGAAGGTCAAGTTTCAATGGTCAGAACCTTGCAAGAAGAGTTTTCAAGAGTTAAAGACTCGACTCACCTCAGCTCCAGTTTTAGCACTTCCCAATGGTTCCGATGGATTTGTAGTATATTATGATGCATCCAGAGTAAATTTAGGTTGTGTCCTAATGCAGCATGGAATAGTATAGCCTACGTCTCCAGACAGTTAAAGCCTCATGAGAAAAATTATCCTACTCATGACTTTGAGTTAGCAGCAGTTGTCTTTGCCTTAACTATTTGAAGGCATTATCTAAATGGTGTTCATGTATACATCTTCACAAATCATAAGATCCTTTAGTATGCCTTTTCCCAGAGAGATCTCAATATTCATTAGAGAAGGTGGTTAGAGCTCTTGAAGGATTATGACATGAGTGTCCTTTATCATCCTAGCAAGGCCAATGTAGTGGCCGACACACTCAGTAGACTATCCATGGGTAAGGTTTCTTATGTTGAGGATAGTAAGAAGAAATTATCTCAGGAGATTCATCAGCTTGCCAGACTAGGCATTCTCTTAGTCAACTCTTTAGAGGGTGGTGTATGTGTTCAGAGTAGTTTAGAGTCACCTCTAGTTTCCGAGTGAAAGAGAAGCAAGACATTGATCTTAGACTTGTCAAGCTAAAAGAGTCAATTCAGAGTCAGGAAGTAGAGGTTTTCTCCCAAGGGAGAGATGGTGTTCTTCATTTTCAAGGTCGTCTGTGTGTTCCTGGTGTAGATGACTTAAGGCAGAAAATTCTAGTAGAAATGCATGGGGCACGATACTCTATTCATCCTGAGGCCACTAATAAGTGTTGAGACTTATGGGAGATCTATTAGTGGAGTGAGATGAAGAGGGACATTGCAAAGTTTGTGGCTAAGTGCTCTACATGTCAGTAGATTAAGATAGAGCATCAGAAACCTAGTGGTTCTATGAAGGAGTTCACTATTCCTACTTGGAAGTAGGAAAAAGTAAACATGGACTTCGTGATAGGGTTTCCTAGAACACGTCATCAGCATGATTCAGTTTGGGTCATAGTAGACAGAATGACCAAGTCAGCTTATTTTCTTCCAGTTCGTACCTCTTACTTAGCCAAGGATTATGTCAAACTCTATATCAGGGAGTTGGACAGACTACACGGTGTTCCACTATCTATCATCTCAGACAGAACAACCCAGTTCACCTCTCACTTCTGGAAAGTGTTCTAAAAGGGTCTTGGTACCCAAGTTCATCTCAGTACAGTGTTTCATCCTTAGACAGATGGTCAAGCTGAAAGGGCCATTCAGACTCTAGAAGATATTCTAAGGGCATATGCAATTGATTTTAATGATAGCTGGGATGACCACTTGCCTTTGATTGAGTTCGCATACAGCAACAGCTATCACTCCAGTATTCAGATGGCTTCATTCAAAACTCTCTATGGTAGGAGATGTAGGTCTCCAATCGGTTGGTTTAAAGTTTGTGAGACAGTAGTCATAGGGCCTAACTTAGTATTCGATGCCTTCGAGAAAGTTCAGTTGATCAGAGAAAGACTCCGGGCAGCTCAGAGCCGATAGAAGTCTTATGTAGATGTTCGTAGAAAGGATCTCAAATTCAACGTTGATTACTATGTCTATCTCAAGATCTCTCCCATGAAGGAAGTAAAGAGATTCGACAAGAAGGTAAAGCTCAATCCTCGATATGTCGGTCCCTTCAGGGTTCTCAGTCACTTTGGCAAGGTAGCCTATGAGCTCGAATTCCCTTCAGATCTAGCCTCAGTCCATTCAGTTTTCTATGTCTCTTTGCTTAAGAAATGCATAGGTGACCCAATAGTTGTAGTCCCTATTTAGAGTATTGACATTAATAATAGCCTCTCTTATGAAGAGATTCCAGTCAAAATCCTTGACTATCAGACTCGTAGGCTAAGGAACAAAGAAGTCTCTCTAGTCAAGGTTCTTTCGCAGAATCAATACACGGAGGGAGCTAGTTGGGAAGAAGAATCATACATGTAAACTAAGTACCCTCATCTTTTCTCCGCTAATTTAGACTTAGCTCGAGGTAACCATTTTCCTTAAGCTTATTCAGTTACAAGTTCAAAATTCAAGTATAGAATAGGTATTAAGTATCAGTGCATAGCTTATCATGCATTCATGAGTTTAGCTTATCAGTCATGCATCAGATATGCATGTTCAGTTAGGCTATATTCAATTTAGAAATCAATTCAGTCATAAATCATGTGCCAGTTGAGCATGACCAGTGTATGCGTCATTTTATCTTTTCTCCCCTCTCAAGCAGTCATCATTCAAGGATGAATATTTCCAAGGGGGTGATATTGTAATACCCCAAAAAATCAAAACCAATATTAGAGCCATGTACCAAGATCATGCATAGTACATCATGGTTATATTATAGTTTTATGAGTAAGTTAGATGTATATTAAGGCTTCAAATAACTCCAGCTATCAGACGAATCAAAACATTCCTTACCAATTTAATTCTTGAGAAGGATATTGGTATAGTCAACTTCAAATGAGCATATCTCTTATTATATTGGAATTTTTGATCCCATGACCTTTTAACAGATAGATAATCGAATTATCTTTCCAACGATACCAATTTCCCATAAATCCAATATCGGAGCAAAGAGTTATTCCTATTTTACTCCAGCATATTAGGTAGAAAACTGTGTGATAACATTCGTGGTAGCTTACCACCTTTGTGATGTCCTACAATGAAGGTCTTCATCCTTAGGCGGAAACCAGATCCTAAGTGACAACATTCGTGGTAGCTTACCACATTTGTGAGGCCCTACTATGGAGGTCGTCAACCTTAGGCAGAATCTAGCTCCTGTGTGATGACATTCGTGGTAGCTTACCACATTCCTGATGCCCTTCCACGTAGGTCATCATCCTTTGGCAGAATCCATCTCCTATGTAACGACATTCTTGGTAGCTTACCATATTTGTGATGCCCTACCATGAAGGTTGTCAGCCTTAGGCAGAATCCAGATCCTGTGTGACGATATATGTGGTAGCTTACCACATTTGTGATCCCCTACCATGAAGGTCGTCAGCCTTAGGAATAAACCAACTCCTAAGTGACGACATTCATGGTAGCTCACAACATTTGTGATGCCCTACCAAGAAGATCGTCAGACTTAGGAAGAAACCATCAATTCCAGCTTCTGTGTGATGATATTTTTGACGACTTACGACATTTTTGACACCTTGTCAAAAATGTCGTCAGCTATTATTTTCAGCAACTAGGAATTTATTTCATAAGGATATTTTGGTCTTTTCCCTTCACTTCCCATGACTTATAACCCTAAAAAGGCGTAATTTTTCTCATTTTTCTTCAGTTAAGTATCTTAAAAACCCTCTCTTACACTATCAACCACAAGATTAGGGTTTTCTCTCAATATCATCTCCTCAAGAGCAAGCCTAAAGAGTTCTTCAAGAACATTTTGAAATATTAGATCTCTTTCAAGATTCAATCACTAAGGTATGCGTAGTGTTCAACTATGGATCCAATCCATTAATAGAGCTCAAGAACCATGTTTTAAATATTATTTTGTAAACTTTTATGGTGATATGAGTATGTACAAGTTGATGATTGTTTTTTAAGTTTCAATGTGATGTCTAAAGGTGTTCTCATGGAATATATATGTTTGTTAATGGAAAACCATGAAATTTATATGGTTTAATATGGTGCAAGTATGAAACCACCTATGCCTTAAAGAATGCATGCAAGATGTTTGATAAAATGCTTAGGATGCTAGAAATTCATGTTTTTATGGTTCTATAATGTCTAAATGAAAAGTTCATGTTATCTATATACTTCAATATGAATTCCATGCTTTTCATGTGTTGCTATTGTGGTGGTATGAAGCATGTAAGATAATGGACCTCAGCTTAGCCATAATAGAATACATGGGTCATGTCAGTTTAACAACTACCTCTGAAAGTGTCAGTATCAGTCTCAGTAAATAAACTCAAATAGTTCTTCAGATATTAGTATACCAGGACTGTTAGATACTGTCAAATTCAGTTATAGCACGGAACTCAAAGAGTTCAACCAGATTCAGGGTTGTCAAATACAGTCACCCATGTTATCAGAACTATGGTTCCAGCCATGTATTGGCATACAAATTTAGCCATCATGTACTCATGATCTTAGTTACTATGTATCTATGTTTGTACTCTTACGCTCATATCAGTCAGTCAGTAGTATTATTCATGCTTGTAAACTCTTTCCATTAGCCTACCTCACTCGTATACTCAGTATTCCATTTGTACAGACGCATTTGCATTATTGTTCTTTCTTTTTATGCTACACCATAGGTTCAGAGGCATGAGTCCCAGACCAGCAGTAGCAATCGTATTCAGCATACAGATTTGTTGTGAGTCTTCTTCATTCAAGGACGATATTATTTGATTTATTCATTTTTTTCTTTAGGTCAGTTTTGTGGAGTTACTTGGAGACATGTTCCTTCAAGTCCTTATTTCAGACAGTAGTTAGAGGATTTTGGATTTACACTTAGATTTAGCTTTTAGATTCAGTTTTTAGTTATTTTGGGTATTTTTTGCCCATATGGATGTTATATTATTTCAGTTGAACCTTATGGCCTATTATGCATGTTTTCCAGATTATTTTTTCATGAATTGTAGTATACAAGTATAGATATCAGTCATGGGTTAGATGTGCTCCCTTGGATTCATAAGCATCGTGTAGCATTCTGGTTTAGAAAATCGGGGCGTTAGAGAAAGAGAATGAGCAAGTTAGTTTAGAGATTAGGACTATTAAGGAAAATGATTTGAGTTAATTAAGAGAAGAGTTAGAATAAAAATATTGATTTCACAAATTAATGGAGGTTATCATTTATTAATTTAAAGGTTCCATTTTGAATTGACGCGTCTGACTATAATTGGTGTGAATATTCATATTTGTTGTGAATCGGCAACTTTTCTTCAAATATTGAAGGATATGTGGCTTTTTAAATAGAAATTTTATGATTTTTGAAGCACATTATTTTGGTACTAACATTAGAGAAAGGACCAGGTCACTCATTTTCTTCAATGAATTCACCATTTTTGGTTGCCTCAACTAGTTTTCTCCCAAAAGTATTCCCATGGGCTTATACCTTCAAAGTTATAGTACAGAGTTAGACCAAGATGTTCCTAGTTTACAAAGGATACCTGTCTCCTGATCATATCCAAATTTCGGAAGAGAAATTGATTCATTTAGTAGGTTAAGTTAATTTGATTAATCAGAGCCTCAACTTGTTTTCTCAATTTCACCACCTTATTCCATATGATGTTCTAACAATTTGTCTAGGGACCAGGTTTCAAACTTAATATCCTTTAAATTTCCATGGTCCCTTTTGGATTACATAGAACCAGTTAGCATCATTCAGACCCGCTCTTATATATTTAAGCTAACTTTGGGATAAGAACGCTAAGAATAACATGGAATTTACTTAAGCCCTTATTTGGACTCCAGTCTCCAAAAGTAAAGTTACAATGTCAAGGGGATGAGAAAATATGTGCATCTAGTTTGACCTTCTGAGATGGATTTCATTAGGACTAGGTCCCTGAATATTTTTTCTAGACCCTTCATGTTGTTCTTCAACTGGAGCTGAGGTTTGTGACTGAGATCTTGGATAACCATCACTTTAGTATTTCATTTTGCATCAATTTGTCCTTGACCATCATCTTCATCAATATTATCTCTTTGAACATGAATGAGCTCTTCAATGTTAGAATATTTTTTCACTTTCATTCAGCAACTTTCTTGACTCATGAAAGATAACATTCACAATTTATTCAACACACAGAGTTTTTTTTTATTGAAAATTCTATATGCTTGGCTTGATGAGGTAGTGGCCTCAAATACAACTATATTTGCGTTTTTGGGAAAGAATAACTAGAACCTCATAGACTTCATCCATGATTCTCACAAGCATTTTCAAGGTGAACCTGGAGAGGTTATCCACAGTGATAGACATAAACTTTTTTCAGCTCTACTTTGGGCTTGTTGTCTAGAAATTTTAACATTGGCATCCCAAGGACCGAGTCCATTGAAATCAACATTTTTAGAAAAGAGGTGCTTACATGTCCCAAAATATCTTTGATCTGATGGATTGAGAAAAAACTCTTCCAGACTTTAAGCACGACTAAGTAATTACATTAAGTGAGTGTTTAACCTGATTTCCTTTTCCAAATAAGACACCTCCACTTTGAAGTGTCTTGAGAGAAAGAATGCATTTAGACCTTCCAGTCATATACTTTGAACATTTACTATTAATAAACTAGTTCTGATTGTTATCCCTTTCTCCTACCTACATATAAAGTTATTTGTTAGATTTTGGAACCCACTTGAGTTTAAGTTCCCAGTAGGAGGACAAGGGAGTGATCAATTATTTCTTGGCCTGTCCAGGTAATAAGAGCTTCTTCATATTTTTCAAAGGTTTGGAACAATTAGGATAGGTATTCCCTCGGTAGATATATCTGACACTGTTTATTCTAGGTCTAATCTAGCCTTGGATAGTTTTCCTTCATGTGACAGCTTTGTTGACTTTTTCCTAGAATCTTTAATAACTTTGACCCGTGAACCAAGTGATTGAAATTTGTACTGATATCCATGACCTTTACCATTATTACCTCCTAGAACTAATAAATTAGAATGGATCCTTGAGGATGTGGTAATTGTAGAGATTTATTAAGTTCTTCTCCCTGATAAACCAAGTCCTTTTCTAAATCTTTATTCGTATAGAATTCAGTCATGAGATGCTTTTGTGATTCCTTTTAACTTTTAATCGTGCTTAATTTGAATCTTTGAGTCTTCTTTCTTCCCTTTACCATCAGAATTATCAACTTTCTCCAGTTTACTCACCAAACTTAAATTTTTAAATTTCAACTTAGCAACTCGTTTCAAAATTTTTGATATCTAGAGAGTTAAGATAATTAATTCAAGCTTCTAAGATTATATTTTCTTTTCTTGAGCATTTTTCTGGTCTTTATCATCTACATCTTTTACTTTATCCAGTTGACTTAGTACACTTTGATATTTAGACTTTAACTTAGTAACTTGTTACTTAGTTCAAAATATATGTATAGTAAAAACAATTAATTCAAACTCTTAAATCTCTCCCTTTTTTTCTAGAGCATTTTTTCTCAGCAATGAGTTCACACATAGAATTAATAAACACATCAGCAATCTTTTTAATCTTTTTAGCAGAATAGTTTTCCATGTTTTCATAAAATGCTAGAAAGAGTTACCTCACCTTTTCCATCAACTTTAGTGTTGGCAGTGACAGGAAACAAGGATTCAAAAGTCATTTTCTCATCCTCCACTACTAGCATGGAAACATCTTCATGTTTTCCATCTTTCTCAGATTCACTGGAAGAATCACCTAGATAGCTAAAGCCTTCTTAACTGCAAAATAAGTTGCAACCTTTCTTCTTAACTTTAAAAGGACCTGGTCTGTGTTCGTTCCTTTGTAACCTCAAGTCTTGAGATATTATTGATAATAATTCATTGGATATTTCTAAATAAAATGGTTAGGACTTCCACACTTTTGACAAACTTCAACATTGCCACCAATTTTGTAGCTACTTCCTCTTCTTATAAATTGACCACTTCTCTTCATAGCTCTAACATTATTTTTTGGAAAATAGCCAACATCAGTGTCTTCTTCACTTAAATCTAATTAGAAGCCTTCAATGCCAGAGATTTCCCCTTTTTACTTCCTTCTTCTCTTGCCCTTGCTAATTCTTAATTTCATGTGTCTTCAGATTACCCATAAGTTCATGCATAGTGTGTATTTTTAGGTTCGTTCCCTTAGTGATAGCATCCTCTACGCATTCCCAAGATTTAGGCTGAACCTCCGAAATTTTTCTCACTTCTATGTTCCAAGGAATTATTTCCCCTATGCAGTGCAACTCATTGGTGATTGAAGTGAATTTTTTATGAATTTCTTGGATAATTTATCCTTTTTTCAAGGTGATGATTTCATACCGAGTAGATAGCATATAAGCTTCTGAATCCTTCATATCAGTGGTTCCTTCATAAGCGGTCTTCAAGAAATCCCAGATTTTTTTTTGCATTTTCACATGCTGAAATCCTGTTGTATTCATCAGGACCTATGCAACAAACCAAAAGTTTTTTGGCCTTATGTTTCTTATCAAATTTCCTTCTATTTCAATCATCATATTCTCTCCTACTTTTAAAAACCATTCTAGTTATTTCTCCATCCTTGAACTCTCTAACTGGAAAATTTGGACTACCCAGAATTACATTTTTTAGCACACTATCCTCAAGCAAAAAGAAGTCATACATCCTTGTTTTCCACTAGCCATAGAAATGCCGGTTAAATCTTGATAGTGTAGCTATAGATATCCCTTCTTCTAGATTAGGTGGAGTAGCCATAATAACCAAATCACTCTAGATGTTAACCATTTACAGTGTTCAGGCTTTGATACCAATTTTTGGAACACAAGGGGGATTTCACCACACTATAAGGGACCAGGTCCCTAAGAGTTAGTAACAGGCATAAAGTAGTAAAGCACTGAGAAACTAAAACCTTTTAGGAAAGTAAAGCACAGAGTGATTTAAAGTGGAAACCTCATTGATTAAGGAAGGAAAAATAACGGCTTGCCTCACAAGCACTAAACAGTCCACTATAATAAAAATCATTATTACAAACACTAATGAACCTAATTGTAGGCCCCACCTTCTAGTAATAACTCTATTTCAGCCCTACCTTGATAACACTTCCATGAATACACCTCAATACTGATTAACTCTAATCAATATTAAACTCAGGTAACTCTACCTAAGCACTCTCAATTAAGAAAATAAGGATTTACTCTTATAACATAAGTAATTCGTTTATAGACCATGAGGTGACTTAACAGCACTCACTCTTTCAGTACATAAATAAATTAAGAACTTGCACAATATTGCAAAGTGGAGTTTTTTCCTCTTTCCCTCTCCTCTATTCTTATTTTACAAAAAACTCATAAATCAAGAAACATTCTTTTTCTTTATTGTGGAATAATAATAAAGGTAGAAATTTTTTTGTTCTAGGTTCCTAGATAGGTACAAGCTAACCGGTGTAGTTTGTTACACAAAAGGACAAAACTATGTAGGACAGTGACAGTTGTTGGAGTCAGGAAAACCAAGTAACCTAGTTCTTGTTGTCAGCTGATCATAATTGAAACAAGGTATACCATATACCCTTCCTACGATTTATGACTTGTTCGACAAACTTCAGGGTGAAAATTATTTCTCAAAGGTAGACCTCTGATCTACTTATCATCACATTAGAGTCAGCGAATGTGACATTCCAAAAATGGTCTTCCAAACTCAGTATGGTTTATTTTAATTTGTAGTTATGTTTTTTGGACTAACAAATGATCCAACAATTTTTATAAATATGATGAATATGGTATTCAAGTTGTACCTATACATGTTCATCATAGAATTCATGGATGACATTCTCGTCTATTATTATAGAGAGGTTGATCGTGCAAAGGAATTGTTCTATAGATATTGAAGGATCACCGGTTATTCTCTATGTTAAGTAAGTGTGAATTCTCATTGTTATTTGTAACATTTATTGGTCATATTATTTTTGGCGATGGTATTTGAATTAATCCCCATGAGTCTGAGGTAGTATCGAACTTTCTTAGACCAGTATGTCCATTAGATATTAGGATCTTCTTGGGTTAATCCAGTTACTAAAGATGGTTTTTTAAGGGATATTACTCTATTGCTTCCCCCGTTTCTTCCCCTGTGTCTAGAATAACTCATAAGAAAGTTAAATTTTTGTTGTCTAATTCTTGCGAGAAGAGTTTTTAGGAGTTGAAGACTCTACTCACCTTCAATAAAGTTTAGACTCTACTAGAAGGTACATATAGGTTTTTAGTGTATTCTGATGTGTCTAGTATTGGTCTTGGGTATTTGTCGATGCAATGAGGTAAGGTTATAATAGATGCCTTTAGAAAGCTCAAACCCCATGATAAGAACTAACTGACTCATGATTTTAAGATGGTAGCAACTATCTTTACCTTAAATATTTAGAGGAATTACCTTTATGATTCCATTTTGATATGTTTACTGATCCTAAGAGTTTATATTACGTTTTCACTGAAAAAGACATAAATCTTCAGCAGAAAAGGTGGCTAGAATATTTAAAAATCTATGAATAAGTATGTTGTATTACCCAAAACAGTTGAATATTATGGGTGATGCCCTTAGTAGACTGCCTATGGGGAGTGTTGCTCACGTGGAAGATAATAACAATGAGTAAGTTTGTGTGGTTCATCAGCTTTCTAAATTGGAAGTTCGATTGGCTGATTTTGCGAAAGGTAGTTTTTGGATTAAGAATGGTTTGGTATCTTGTTTGGTTTGCACGGAAAAGGAAAAGAAAGACATGGATAGTATACTATTTAAGTTAAAAGAGGTAGTTTGGGAAAAGAAGGAAGAGGTTTTCTCCTAAAAGGGGGATGGTATTCTTCGCTTTTATGGCAGATTTCCAAATGTTGATGATTTGAGGTAGCGGATGTTATTAGAAGCTCATGGTTCATGATATTCTTTTGATCTAAGAGCCACTAAGATGTACTACGATATGTAAAATGTCTATTGGTTAAATTGTGTAAAGAAAGATGTAGCAGAATTTGTGGTTAAATCAAAGTGTCAGCAGGTGAAGGTTGAGCACTAGAGGCCTAGTTATACGCTTTAGGAATTAAAAATCGCCACTTACAGGTAGGAAGTTGTAGGGTCCCACAAAGTTTCGTCGTAGTTTGAGCCTTAGGGCGTGTTGAGTGAGACATGATTCTGGTCCTAAAAGATTAAGAACTGGCTTCCTAAGTGAGCATCGTGCTAACCATGTAGAATTTCCCTAACAATCATGTGGGAAATTTGATATGCTTTCCATCAATATAAGATTTTCCTAAATCGGATAATTGGGTAAGAAGTTATATCCAATTTAAGCCTTCATCATAAAAACTGCATTATTTGAGAGCCTACCGCATCGCGGAGAGGGTGCATTTAGCAATTGTTAACTCCTAGTGGGAATCCATGATAGTGGTGCATCGCAGAGGAGTCCAAGGTCCTAACAAGTGAGAAAATGCTTGGCTCTGCATCGCAGAGGCTGTCAATTTCCCAATTGTCAATTTCTAGAGAGCCAACGCGACTAGTGGCGCGTCACAAAGGACAACAAAATCGAGTTCCAGTTTTACATAGATGTTTAAAAGGGCGTTTCGGACTTTCTCCAAGCCCATAAAATCGTGGAAACACTAAATCAAAGCCATTTGCAAGCATCCTATAAGGGTTTTATCAAGTATTCTCTCAACAAGAACCCTAAATACTCAAAACCTCTTCAAAGAATCTCAAGAACCCAACATGGATTTTCTAAATTGAGTCAACATTCTAGGTTCCTAAGTGAAGGGTTTCAAGAACCCTCATTCTAGAGCAAGAGTAGAGTTCCAAAAGTGAGAGTTCTTCTAAAGCTTTAAATTCAAGGTATGTAGGGTTTTGAACTTGGGTAACCCTTTAACCTTTGCGCACAAAATATTTATTTACATCATTATTTAGCTGAAATTATAGGGTTTTTACATGAGTTGAATTGGGGTTTTCACCCATATCTATTGAATGCACTATGTTGATATTTCTCAAGAATTGAGAGTTAAATGGCATGATTTCTATGTGTTATCTTGAGTTTTTACAGCTGGATAATCCCTATGAATTTACTCCTTGAGAAGCATATATTTGAAATGTTTAGATATTGAAGGATATGACTACATTGAGATTTTGAGATGAATTGCTGAAATTTCCAGATTTCCACATGATTTATGAATCTATATGCTAAATATTATGCTTTTGATAAGCTATAACTTGAGATTGAACTATGGGTTAGTAAGCCCTATTTGAGACTTATAAAATTATGAACTCTCATTCTATAAGAACCCATGATTTAAGTATATTGAGATGGTTGAAAATTGAATTGACCTAATAGTCCGAAATATTTGAAATCCACTTTACTATAGGAGATTATTGATTTGATAAATGGGTTCGTGGTGAACCATGAGATTGTTCTAATAGTAGATTTTTATGTGATGAGCGAAGGTAATCTAAAGGGAGTAGTATTTAGCACTGAGCGGGTAAGCTACTATGGTTTCTTACTGCAAAAAACTACATGCCACCGTAGGATATAAGCTTGAGGCTGATTGTATTTTGATTATGAGTGGGCCTGAGGCCGATTTAATTAATTGGGTCTGAGGCCAATTTTTGTTTAGTGATCACTAGACCTAGGATATCCTCCTTGGCAAGAGTATGACGCTTCTCCCCAATGTGGAGTCTCTACCTTAGGAGGACAAAATGTTGCAATCCATGTTGCTTGCATGGTTTATGTCGGTTACGACAACCTCTCTTGCCTTTCAAACTTTGAAATTAAATGCTTATTTTCCTTCCCTATAAGCTATTTAGCTAAATGGTTGAATTGCAAAGATATTCCCTAATTAAGGTATTGATTTAAGATGAGATATTTTCTAAAGTAAATGAAATGCCTTCAAGTATGTTTTCAAGTTTTATGATTTTGAATTCCAAGTATATTAGTTTCTAAATGATGGTCAAGTGTTGAGCATTGAAAAACTTTTACTCTCTTGATATCTATGCATGACTTGAAAGTGTGGTTTAAAATCCCTTAGCCTTTGGGCATTGAGTACAAGAGAAGCTTTCCGATTATGAAGTTAAATAATGATGACTCACGAGATTATGTTACATCCCTCATTCTACATGACTTATGAGTTTTATATTTTTTTACTTGTTCAAGCTATGTGAGTTATCTTATTATGCATACATGATTTGATTGAAGAAAATATTGTTACTACTTTGTACATATGTATGCACCCCCACATACTCAGTACATTCCAAAGTACTGATCCACATTTATGTCTATGTGCTACATTGTGTCATAATGTAGGTTTAGGTGTTCAGTCCCAACCTCACCCGTGATTCTTTGAGTACCTTGCCTACATTTTCTACAGTGGTGAGTCCTCATGATTCGAGGACCGATCTTCAGATATTTACCATACTTGAGAGACTATGTTTTCTCTTTAGTTCATTTTGAGCCAGTTGGGGCTTGTCCCAATAGCTCTCTAGATTTTGATTTATAGAGGCTTCGTCAGACTAGTATCATACTTGTGATATGTCAAGAGGTATCATTATTATGGTTTTGTGGATATTTCACTATGTTGTGGTCATATGAACCAATTATCCTTTCTTCTTTCCTTTCTTATGATATGGCTATATGAGTGTTTAAGTCTATCCTTATGTTGAATTGGGTATTTTTAGGTTGAAACTGGCTCTAAGGGTTAGCTTGGGGCTACTTGTAGCCTTAACCACCGTGTGACCTCCCGGGAGGCAATTTCGGGTCGTTACAAACATGGTATCAAAGCTTAAGATTTCTAAAGAGTCCTAGGGAGTCTTTCATGCCACGTTGAGTAGTCTGGATCATCGGTGTGTAGCGTGCCACATCTATAAGCAAAAGGCTACGAGACATTTTAGGGAAAAATTGTTTCTTCTTTTAAATTCTATCGTGCCTATAGTTGTCCCTCATATCTAACGATCCGCGCTCTTTTATTTTTAGAAAAGTGCATCCTCAAAAAGTGAATGTCTGCGAAAACAATAATGAGGAACCCCCACCTGTTAATCCCTTGAATGAGATGGTGTCTTATGCTGAGTTTATGGTGGCCTTTCAGGAATTAGCCCAAGAGATCACCGAAAATGTTAGGGCCAATAACCAGGACCCAGTTGCTAATTAGTAGTAAGGTGATGTAGCCGCAGCTAGGATTCGTGAATTTATACGGTGAATCTTCCTGAGTTCTATGGGTCCAAGACAGATGAGGACCCTCTATTATACTTAGAGGAGGCGAGAAAGATCACTAATTTGATGTAGGTTTCAGAAGAAGAGAGTGTTGTGTTGGCATCCTACAGATTAAAAAACATTACTTATGATTGGGTTGTATCGTGGAAGAAGGGTAGAGGTGAGAATATTGCTCCAATGACTTGGTAATTATTCCAAGATGCCTTCTTGGATCAGTTCTTTCTACTTAATATGATGGAGGCTGAGATTGAGGTGTTCATGAACTTGAAGCAAGGCTCCATAACTGTTAAGGAGTATTGCTTGAAGTTCAATCAGTTGGCCAAGTAAGCTCTGGATTTGATTTCTGACACTCGAGCTAGTATGAGTATGTTTGTGACCGGTGTTTCTGGGATGGTACTGAAGGAGTGTAGGGCTGCGATGTTGCATAAAAATACAGATCTTGCTAGGTTAATGACTCATGCCCTATAGATGGAGGTGGATAACCTTAGAGAGAGAGATAGGTTAAGGGGTAACAAGAGGACTAGATCTGATCAGCACGAGTTTAGCCGGCCTAGGTTCTTTGGAGGGAGCCGCCCTCATTTTCAGAGATGTCCACCAATTCTAGCTCCTTCATCAGCTAGTGCTCCCGCACCTAGATATAGGTTGGAGTAAGGTAGTATGCCTATTATGTCTAGACCGCAGAACAATGTTGCTAATAGGCCCCGTTATCCTTCTTGTGCTAACTATGGTAGGAACCATATTAGGGAGTGCTTCGGAGATTTTAGGAGTTGTTTTGGTTATGGAAAATAGGGCCACAAACTTAGAGATTGCCCCCATGCTAGACCGGGGAACAAAGATGTCTGACCTCAGGCATAGGCTGCTAGTGCCCCAGCTCCAGTACTTTGTCCCGCCCCTACTCCGGGCACTTCTTCTAGCACCACTGGCGGTCAGCACTAAAATAGGTTCAATGCCTTGTCACCCCATCGGAAGCAGGAGTACTCCCCTAATGTTACTACTGGTATGCTCCGTGTATTTTATCTTGATGTGTATGTATTGTTGGACCTTGTTCATATCTCTCTTATGTGACCCCGCATGTAGCTATGAATATCAAAATGAGTCCCAAAAAGATCTCCAAACCTTTTCTAGCTTCTACACCGGTCGAAGAGTTTGTTGTTGCTAAACAAGTGCATAGAAATTGCCCTACTACTGTGCTTCATAGAGTCATACTTATGGATTTGATAGTGTTTGACATGATAGATTTTGACCTCATTCTGGGTATGGATTGGCTTCATTCTTTCTATTCATCTATAGATTGTCGTAACCATGTGCTCAAGTTTCAGTTTCCTAATGAAGCAATGTTTTAGTGGTCCGAGAGTTCGGAATCTCCCAAGAGTTATTTTCTCTCCTATATCAAAGCTAGAAAAATTATAGCCAAGGGTTACATCTATCACCTAGTTAGAGTCAAGGACACTAAGTCCGAGACTCAAAATATTCAATCAGTTGATATTGTCAAAAAAGTTTCCTGATGTCTTCCCAGAAGATCTCCCAGGGGTACCTCCCGATAGAGAGATAGATTTCAGGATTGACCTTCTTCTCGAAACTTGGCTTATTTATATTCCACCATATCATATGGCACCAGCAGAACTTAAGGAGTTGAAGGAGCAACTCAAAGATCTCTTAGATAAAGGTCTTATTAGGCCAAATATTACTCCTTGGGGCGCACCCATCTTGTTCGTGTGAAAGAAAGATGGATATTTGTGTATATGCAGTGATTACCATCAACTCAACAAAATCACCATTAAAAATAAGTATCCTCTTTCGAGAATTGATGACCTATATGATCAGTGGAAAGGTTCAAGTTATTTCTCCAAGATAGACCTTAGATCCGGCTATCATCAGCTTAAGGTTAAAGAACATAATATTCCAAAGACAACCTTCCTAACCCATTATGGTCACTTTGAGTTTCTAGTCATGTCTTTCGGGCTAACCAATGCCCCAGCAACTTTCATGGATCTCATGGATCTAGTGTTCAAGCAATACCTTAATAGGTTTGTCATTGTCTTCATAGACGACATCCTTGTGTACTCTCATGATGATAATGACCATGCAACTCACCTTAGAATTGTCTTGCAAACTCTTAGGGATCATCAGTTGTTCGCCAAGTTCAGTAAGTATGAATTTTGGCTAAGGTCTGTAGCCTCTTTAGGTCATGTTGTTTCAGCCTAGGGTATTAAAGTTGATCCCCAAAAGACAAAAGGTGTGAGAAGCTAGCCTAGACCTATCTCTCTATCTGATATTAGGAGTTTCTTGGGGCTAGCGGGCTATTGCTATCATTTTTTAAGCATTACTTTTTCATTACATCTCCTATGACCTGATTGACCCAAAAGAAGGTTGAATTCTAGTGGTCCAATTCCTATGAGAAGAGTTTTCAGGAGTTGAAGACTCGACTTACTTCAGCCCCTGTGTTGACTTTGCCTTATGGTACTGATGGTTTTGTGGTATCGATAGAGTTGGTTTGGGTTGTGTGTTGACCCAAAGGGGTAAGGTTATAGCCTATTCCTCTTGACAGTTAAATCCGCATGAAAAGAACTACCCGACCCATGTTCTTGAGTTAGATGCTCTGGTTTTTTCTTTGAAAATTTAGAGACACTATATTTATGTTTTCCATATTGATGTGTTTACTGATCATAAAAACCTGCAGTATGTGTTTACCTAGAAGGAGTTAAATCTTAAGCAGAGGAGGTGGTTAGAGTTGTTGAAGGATCATGATATGAGTGTGTTGTATCACCCGGGAAAGGCCAATGTAGTGCCAGATGACCTTAGTAGATTTTCTATAGGTAGTATTGCGTATATTGAGGAAGGTAAGAGAGAATTAACTTGTTATGTGCATTTTCTTTCTATGTTGGGTGTTAGATTGCTCAATTCAGCTGAAGAGAGTACGTTGGTACAGAGTAATTCCAAATCTTCTTTAGTTTTGAAAGTGAAAGAGATGTAGGATAGGGATCCTAGTTTTGTAATACTGAAGGAGTTAGTTAACGACCAAAAGGTCAAGGTTTTCTCCCAAGGGGGAGATGGTGTGTTGAGGGTGCATAGTAGGTTTTATGTTTCGTGTGTTGATGATTTGAAGCAGAGGATTATGGGTGAAGCGCATGGCGTGCGTTATTCCATTCATCCCGGTACTACCAAGATGTATCGCGACTTATGGGAAATCTATTGGTAGAATGACATGAAGAAAGACATCATCGAGTTTGTAGCAAAGTATGCGATGTATTAATAGGTTAAGGTAGAGAACCAAAGACCAGGTGGTGGGATGCAAGAGTTTAATGTACCCACTTGGAAGTGGGAGATGGTGAATATGGACTTCGTGACCGAGTTGCCTCTTTGGCTTAATGATCATGATTCTATTTGGGTTGTTATGGATAGGTTGACTAAGTCCGCAAATTTCTTGCCCGTGCATACATCTTATATGCTAAGGATTATGTTAGATTGTATGTTCGGGATTTGGTCAGACTACATGGAGTTCCCATGTCTATCATTTTAGATATGGGTACTCAATTTATTTCTCCATTTTGGAGGGCGTTTCAGCAGGGTCTTGGCACGCAAGTTCTTATAAGTTCAGCTTTTCACCAGCAGATAGGTGGTCACACTAAGAGGACCATTCAGACCCTAGAGGATATGTTGAGGATGTGCGCTCTTTATTTCAAAGGAAGTTGGGATGATCATTTTCCATTGATAGAGTTCGCCTATAACAATAGTTTCCATGCTACCATTAAGATAACACCATTTGAGGTTTTGTATGGTAGGAGGTATAGATCAACCATATGTTGGATTGAAGTGGGCGAAACTGCCGCATGTGGCCCTGATGAAGTGTTTGAAGTTATGAAGAAAGTTAAGTTGATTAGAGAAAGGTTGAAGACCACTTAGAGTCGTCAAAAGTCTTACGCTGATGTGAGAAGAAGAGATCTTCAGTTTAAGGTAGGTGATTTGGTGTACTTAAAGATTTCACCCATAAAAGGGGTGAAGAGGTTAGGTAGGAAAGGGAAGCTTAGTCCCCATTTTATTGGCCCGTATCGAGTTCTGAGCCGTTTTGGTAAAGTGGCCTACGAGGTTGAGTTGCCCCCAGAGTTGTCTGCCATTCATCTTATCTTTCATATCTCCATGCTAAAAAATCATATCGGTGATTCAGTTGTGGTTGATCCTTCAGAGAGTGTTGATATTCAGGATAGCTTTTCCTTTAATGAGTTTCCCGTGGGGATCCTAGATTTTTAGATCCGTAGATTAAGGAACAAAGAAGTTCCCTTTGTCAAAGTTTTGTGGCAAAACCAGTCTGTTCAGGGTGCTACTTGGAAGGCGAAAGCTGACATGCAATTCAAGTAACCGCACCTTCTTTCCATGAGTTCAGACCAATTTGAAGGTACTGTTCTTCCTTGATAATGCTTTTTTAATATAAATTTTGACTATGCATCTATTCTTGTATGAGTTCATGTATTTTCCGGAGTATTCATGAGTTTAGAGAGACCTTGAACCGTTTAGTCCTTGTTTTGGATGTGTGTACAAAATTTTAATTTATTCCTAGCCTAACTCGCGATATTTGACATTGAATGTTCCTAAGGGGGAAGATATTTTAAGGTCCCGCAAAGTTCCCTCAAAGTTTTAGCCTTAAGGCGTGTCGAGTGAGACGTGATTTTGGCCCTAAAAGATTGAGAAGTAGATTCCTAAATGAGTATCATTATAACCATGTTGAATTTCTCTAATTTCAACTTTTTATCATGTCGAAAATCGGCTAAGCATTCCATCGATATAAGATTTGCCAAAATCGGACATTCGGGTAAGAAGTTATGGCCAATTTAAGCCATCATCGTAAAAACTGCATCATTTGAGCACCTAGCGCATTGCGGAGAGAGTATATTTAGCAATTGTCAATTACTAGTGGGACTTCACAGTAATGGCACATCGCGTAGGAGTGCCAAGTCCCAACCAGAGTGAAAAATGAATGGCTCCGCAGCGCGGAGGCTGTCAATTTCCCAATTGTCATTTTCCTGAGAGACAATATGATTAGTAGTGCGTCACGGAGGCCAGCAAAATCGGGTTCCATTTTAATTTTTACAGTTTCGCACAAATGTTTAAAAGGGCGTTTTGGACTTTTTCCAAGTCTATAAAATCGTGGAAACACTAAATCAAAGCCATTTGCAAGCATCCTATAAGGGTTTTATCAAGTTTTCTCTCAACAAGAACGGTAAATACTCAAAAACTCTTCCAAGAATCTCAAGAACCCTACATGGATTTTCTAAATTGAGTCAAGATTCTAGGTTCCCAAGTGAAGGGTCTCAAGAACCCTCATTCTAGAGCAAGAGTAGAGTTCCAAAAGTAACAGTTCTTCTGAAGCTTTAAATTCAAGGTATGTGGGGTTTTGAACTTGGGTAACCCTTTCACCCTTGTGCCCAAAATATTTATTTACATCATGATTTTGCTGAAATTATGGGGTTTTTACATAAGTATCAGTTAGGGTTTTCATCCATATCTATTGAATGCATTATGTTGATATTCTCATGAATTGAGAGTTAAATGGCCTGATTTCTACATGTTTTCTTGAGTTTTTACAGCTGGATAAACCCCATGACTTTAATCCTTGAGAAGCTTATATTTGAAATGTTGCGATATTGAAGCATATGACTACATTGAGATTTTGAGATGAATTGCTGAAATTTCCAGATTTTCCCATGATTTATGAATCTATATGCTATATATTATGCTTTTGATAAGCTTTAACTTGAGATTGAACTATGGGTTAGTAAGCCCTATGCGAGACTTATGAAATTATGAATTCTCATGCTATAATCACCCATGATTTGAGTAATTTGAGATGGTTGAAAATTGAATTGATCTAATGGTTTGAAAGCTTTGTAATCCGCTTTACTATATGAGATTATTGATTTGATTAATGGTTTTTTGGTGAACTATGAAATTGTTCTAAAAGTGAAATTTTATGAGATGTGCAAAGGCAATCTAACGGGAGTAGTATTTAGCACTGAGCGGGTAAGCTACTACGGTTTCTTACCCTAAAAACTACATGCCACCATAGGATGTGAGCCTAAGGCTGATTATATTATGATTATGAGTGGGCCTAAGGCCGATTTGATTGTGTGGGCTTGAGGCATATTTTCATTTAGTGATCACTAGACCTAGGTTATACTCCTTGGCAAGAGTATGATGTTCCTCCCCAACATGGGGTCTATTTTTTAGGAGGACAAAACGTTAGACTCCATGTATCTCACATGGTTTACATCAGTTACCAGAACTTCCCTTGCCTTTCTAACTTTGAAATTAAATGCTTATTTTCCTTCCCTATAAGCTATTTTTCTAAATTGTTGAATTGCAAAGATATTCCCTAATCAAGGTATTGATTTACAATGAGATATTTTTTAAAGTGAAAGAAATGCCTTCAAGTATGTTTTCAGGTTTTATGATTTCAAATTCCAAGTATATGAATTCCTAAATGATTGTGAAGTGTTGAGCATTGAAGAATGTTTACTCTCTTGAGATATATACATGACTTGAAAGTATGGTTTGAAATCCCTTAGCCTTTGGGCATTGAGAGAAAGAGAAGGTTTCCGATTTTGAAGTTAAATAATGAAGACTCACAAGATTGTGTTACATGCTTCATTCTACATGCCTTATGAGTTTTATATTTTATACTTGTTCAAGCTATGCGAGTCATCTCATTATGCATACATGATTTTATTGAAGAAAATATTATTACTACTTTTTACATATGCCTTCACACTCGCATACTCAGTAGATTCCAAAGTACCGATCGATATATATGTCTATGTGCTACATTGTATCATAATGTAGGTTCAGGTGCTCAGTCCCAGCCACGCCCGTGATTCTTTGAGTACCTTGCCTACATTTTCTACAGTGGTGAGTACTCATAATTTGAGGACCGATCTTCAGATATTTACCATACTTGAGAGACAATGTTTTATCTTTAGTTCATTTTGAGTCAGTTGGGATCTGTCCCAATGGTTCTCTAGATTTTTATTCATAGTTGTCAAACTAGTATCATACTTGTGATATGTCTAGAGGGATCAGTATTGTGGTTTTGTGGACATTTCTCTATGTTATGGTCATATGAACCAATTATCCTTTCTTATTTCATTTCTTGTGATATGGCTATGTTAGTGTTTAAGTTTATCCTTATCTTGAATTAGGTGGTTTTAGGTAGAAACCGGCTCTAAGGGTTAGCCTGGGGCTACTTGTAGCCTTAAACATTGTGTGACGTCCCGGGAGGCGATTCTGGGTCATTACAAAGGTAGTAAATATGGCCTGCATCATAGTGTTACCTCATACTCATCATCAACATGATTCTTTTTGAGAAATTATGAACTAGATGACCAAGTCAACTTATTATACCTCAGACTCAACCCAAGCTTATTCTTAATATTATCTGAGGGAGTTAGTGAAGTTGCAAAAGTCTCTTTGATCATAATTTTAGATAGAGATACTTAGTGCACCTCTTATTTTTCGAATCATATTTAGAAGGATTGGGGTACCCATGTTTATCTAAGTATAACTTTTCACCTGCATATAGATGGTCAAGTAGAGAGGATCATATAGACTTTATAGGACATGTTGAGAGCATATGTACTTGATTTCAAGGGTAGTTGGTATGACCATTTTCCTTTGGGTTAGCACATAATAATAGTTATCACTCTACTATTAATATAGCTCTATTTGAGGCTTTATATTGTATGAAATACAGATCTCCTATATGTTAGTTTGAGGTTGGTGAAGTTACTTTCATAGGGCTAGTCTCAGTGCATGAGGCGATGGAGAGGGTTCACCTAATTCGAGAGAGGCTAAGAATGACCAAAACCTATCAAAAATCCTATTTAAATGATAGGATAAGGGAGCTTGAGCTTGATATTAGGGATTTTATATACTTGAAAATTTCACACATGAAATGGGTGAAGTGGTTTGGTAAGAAAGGGAAGCTTAGTTCTCACTATATTAGCCTTTATAAGATATTAAATCATTATGGGAAGGTAGCCTATGAGTTGGAGTTACATACAGAGTCGTCATTTGTGCACCTTGTATTTCAAATCTCCTCATTGAAGAAATCCCTTGGCAACCAAACATATGTGGACACTTTGGAAATGATAGGTGTGAAAGATATTCTATCATATGAAAAGGTCACTATTGGGCTCCTTAATCATCAGTTTTTTAGGTTTAGGAATAAAGAGGTCATATTATTAAAGGTTCTATGGAGAAATCAGTTTGTTGAGAGAGATACATTGGAAGAAGAATCAGATAAAAAGACCATGTACCCTTATCTTTTCTTTTTGAACCTAGTCCTAGTTTGAGGTAATAGTTTTCTTAATTAATTAATTCTTTTATTTCAATCTCAATAGTTTGGTCATCTTTATGTCATAACACACATTCATGGGTTCAGTTCATGTATCTGTCATAAGTTCAGATGTTATTTCATTATTCAGATCATAAACATTTAGTCGAGAACTAGGCTTTCCCTAGCCTCACATATTAGTCATTTTCATTCAAGGACGAATGACTCCATGGGTGAGATATTATGCTATATGTAGTTTTTATGATGAGCAGCTAAACAATGAGGGACCAAGTCCCCTTATATGCAAGGTATATTACAGATGGCACGCGCCTTCTTCATAGTTTTGTCGTCTTATGTAACGAATTTGCAATTGCTATTTTGTGCTATTTTGTTGTTACTTGGAAAGCTGGTACAAAGGACTTTCAAGACTTAATCATTACCTAGCAATAAAATGAAAGAGATTTCTTTTCAATAATCATTTTTTGTACATTGTAAAGAGTGCACAGAGATGCAGCAAAACCCCATTTAAATACTTCTCAAGTTCTTAGCCTTATGTGTGCTTCAATTGAAATAGTTCTTGAGTGAGTAATGATTTTTAATCAAACAACTCATCTTATAGAAGTAGTGTTTTCTTCTTAAGAGAGTTCTCTTAGGTAGAGTTACCTGAGTTCGTGGTTGGTTAGAGTAAACCAATATTTTAGGGAAACTTGGTGAAGGTGTCAAGGTGTGACTGCACTAGATGTGTTTAAAGTAGGAGGAACCTAGAGTCTATAATCAAGAGGTTGGCTATAAATGACTATTTTGGTTCTTGTGAAATCAAGCCATGGTGTTTCCTATGTTGCGCTTCTATGTAAAAATCCTATATTGTTCTTTCCTGCATATTCTTTGTTTTTCTAGCACCTCGTAATTGTTTTACCTTTCTAACGCTCGAAAATGATTCTTAGGGACTTAGTTCCTCACTTATGGTGCAGCCCCTAAGGGTTCCAAAAATTTGTATCATATCGGGTTCACTCTAAAATGTTTACACCTAGTGTATCCTGATCATAATGACCTCATTAACTTAACTAGGGGTAGAAAGAGAAGACACAAAGAAACACACTCCTGTGAACTTATATTGCAAGAATGGACATCTGAAAGAAATATATAAATATTGGCTTATGTCTAAAGAGAAGAATACTAAATAAATTCACCAAGAGAATGCATATTCAAAAAGACCTCACTTCACACAAAAGGTGAAAGGGAAGACATCATTACCTAGATGGTCTAAAAATGATTTGAGCACACCATTATTCTCCTACCGAGAACTAAAATTTAAGTGGGTTCCCAAGCCTATCTTGTGATCATGATCCCGAACATCGGAAAAAGGATTGGAGTCAGGAATAGTCAGTGAATAGTATATGCTATAAGCTCAATTTTGGAAGACCTGACTGGATTGTCTCTCTAGACACTTCAAGGAAAATATGTCTCATTGTGAAAAGTATGATTTCAAGGGACCTGAACCAAAATGAATTCATCTTAGACAAAGAAAATTTAGGCAGTATGAGTATAGTAAATTCTATAACTTGGTCCTCAAGCCTATTCTAAAATAGCAAATTGGAAATGAGATTGATCAATTCATCTCTAAATAAGTGTCCCTTTAAAAATTAGGCAATGTTAAGGGGAAAGGTATGCATGATAAAATAGGTTTATGCTAATCTAACTCATTATCATACCTATGCCGGTATACACCTAAGGGAGCAACTTAGAAATGAAACAATTTAAGCAAAAACAATTCAAAATTTCACTTAAAAAGAAGAGGGACCTAGTCCCATCTCTCAGCTGAGTACCAAAAGAGTGTGCCTTGCATCTTTATAAAATTTATGTTTAAAAAGGGCCATTTTTCTAATTCCATAGATCTAAAGGTATCAAAATTGATTCAATAAGGTAGCAACAACTGTTGTCATTAGATGCGCAATTCGTAAGGGTGACTCTAAATGTCAAACGATTATTTTTTTACCAATAAATTCAAATCCTCTGATTCTCTTCTCAGCTAAACTTCAAATACTACTCTATTAATGAACTAAAATAGGTCCTTTTTTTTTCTTCACAATTTTTTTTCAAAATGCCTGAAATTCCCTCATATTTAAACAACATGAAACAATTATGTTCTGATCATTCTCAAGAACCCCAAAGTGTGTTACCCATTAGATCTTCCCATACACTCTTGATATCCTAAGTGAAACTGCTCAAGTCGAAGGTCAGTGTTCTATCCAAATAGTTTACCTAAATAAATGGTGGGGCCTCCATTTGAATAAGATATTCTTCAATTTGAAGGACCACTTTCCAATAAAAAATTACTGTCCTAAAATTCCACTCAAATCCTAGTGCCCTCTAAGGATCTGAAAGTTACTATAATTACAATCTATTTATAGGAACATGGTTCTCTTGTAATTTATGAGTCAAACTCTATATTTGCTAACCTAATTGATGAAGAAATTCTAGTAAAGTAGTATGATTCTCTTAGCGACACAGATTTGGTAGCTGAGAATTTACTCTTACTTGCTCATGATCTCAGGAGATGTTCAAATTATGTAGATGAGTAAATGATAGGGAACGAGACTAACTCAAAAAAGGATGGGAAATTCATATTACCTTTTGATAAGAAAAATGAATATGATGAGGATAGTCAACCTCTGAGTTGGAAAATTAATAGGCTGAAGGACAAAAAAAGTGAAAGGAAAAATGATTGACACTAGTGTGCAAAGTACTATATCCTATTCTACTAGGGTAAGAACAAAAATTTCTAGTAGATACCATGAAGGTAAGTAAATCTTTTACCACCAAAAGAAGAAAACTCAAGAAAGTTGTTATAGTAGAAGAGGCAAATGTTGAAACTTAGAGGTTGGAGAACATAAGGATACGAATACAAATATTGTTATTTCATTTTGTACGAAAATACTAAAAGTACATAAAAGGACCAGTTCCTCAAATCCAAAGTATGAGATTCATGGTGTAAGCTGAAAGAAGCACATAACTGTGAAAAAGAAGAGAGTCTCTAAGGGACCTGGTACCACGAAGAAAAAATACGATGATAAGAAATAATTAAGTAGTGTATAGAAAAAAGATGACAACAGAAAGGAAAAAATATTTTCCCAAGAAAAGTAAGGAATGTTGTCTTGAAAAGTCAAAAATTGTTGACTGGAAAAGTTTTTGATCTAAAAATATATAAAAATCCCAGAATGGTAAAAATGGTGTAGTATGTAAGACATCAAGGATGCTTTCTCTTACTAGAAGAACCAACTCCAATTTTTATTGAAGAAGAGTTGAGAAAATTCTACTACATGGAATTCTTAGAAAATGGGGTAAGCTTAACTAACTTGGTACAAGGAAAGTCTATCTATCTATATGATGAAGAACTAGGATGGATTTTAGATGTACCTATTAAGGGAGTAAAATTTGTTCTGAAAAAGCAGCCTACTACTAAATTTATAATTAATGCCTCAAAAGTTGGTGGGACTTCAATAGCTTTTGTGAAAAAGAAGTTTTAATCAGTGAGTTACAGCTGGTATATCAATTCATAAACAAGGTTATGTTAAAAAGATCAGAGAATAGTACCATTGCCTCTAGTGTTGACCTATTCCTAATAGAGTATTTGAGTAAATTTGAGTTGATAAGCCTACCTGCACATATGATAAAGCATATGAGGAAGGTAATCTTTGAGAAAGAAGGGAAGCATGGAATGCCTATCATAAGAATACTTCCTAAATAAGGTTTTTTATAACTATGAATGAAATGAGACAAAGGGGACCCCTGGAACAGTTAAATAGATGTTTAGTCTGATAACCTTAGTGGAGAATGAATTCATTGAAGGAAATGTTGGAATTGTGTTCCAAGTTTATGATGTATTGTATACTTAAGAAAATTGAACAATGAACATGATGAGTTGAGGATTCAACCAGCTACATAGGATACTAAAATAGTTCATCTAATACTACAGAATATGAAGATATCCTCAGAAGGACCTGGTGCCATTGAAGGGCTAGCAACAGAGAATGAAAAACTAAAAGAAAAAATTACAGAGTTAAATGGTAAAGTCCAAAGACTGTCTGCTGAAATAAAAGCTCTGACTAAATAAGTACTGGATATTCATGTTGTTGTAGCTGATAGTATAGACATCTTGCTGAAATCATTCTCATCTAAACCCCCTTCTACCAAAGTCCTATTGTGTCAGTCTATTTATTCATTTTAAAGCTCCTACTCCAACAGTGGCCGTAGAAAATAGCTGCTCAACAACTTTATGTTACATTATACTGGTACTTGTCTTATTGGATAATGACTTAATTTTTTCTTGTGTACTTCAATTGTCTTCATCAACTCAAGATCTTCATCATATTAATATTTCCTAGTGGCCATGATTTAATTATATTGAACTTATTTTAACTGAAGGTTTACTGTCAATATTTTGCAATGATACCAAAAAAGGGAATACTGACTTCATGTGTAAGGACCAGGTGTGATGAGTGTGATGTGTAAGGACTTGGTGCGTTTGTCTGCTCACATGGTGAAGAATTGAGTGACAGGGGGAATAAATGCTAAAGAACTGCAAATACACAAACTAAATATGCACAATAATTATAGATGCAAATATGAAGAGAGACACAATAACAGGGGGAAGTTTTTCCTTCAAAATGATAAGAAGGGACCAGATCCTGTGTTGTATAAAAGAGAAAGAATGATTGTAGAGGGAACATTCATCCTCAGGTGGTAAACACTCTAATTAAATGTGATGAATATTCACCGACGCTCAAATTGTATGGTTTAGCTTATCATCATCAAAATAGGGTAAATTTGCTAAATCTAGTCTTTATGGTGAGCAACTAAACTATGAGGGACTAGGTCCCTGGATATGCAAGGTATAGTATAACTAGCATGCACCTTCTTCACAATTTTATCATCTTCTGTAACAAACTTATAGGTGATATTTTGTAATTACTTAGAATGCTGGTCCATTGACCTTTCAAGCCCTAATCATCACCCAACTATAAAAGGAAAGAGATACCATCTCAACAATGGGTTTTTCTTACATTCTAAAGAGTGAAAAGATACGAAGCAAAACCCTATGTCAATACTGCTCAATTTCCCAGCTATATGTGCACTTAAAATGAAATTTTTCTTGAGTGAGTAATGATTTATAATCAAACTACTAATCTTATAAGAGTTGTGTTTTCTTTTTTAAAGAGTTTTCACAGCATAGTTTATAACATACAAATTTTGATAATGAATGTTATTTGTTTATTCTCGAGTCTTCAAGGCTCACAATGGAAGATTTTGACAAAACTCAGTTCATGGCCTCGAAATGCTACACTCAGTACTATGACAACTTCCCCAGAACCAAGTTGCTCTTTCAGAGAGGAATTTATTTGAAAAGAGTGCAGGAGAAGCTCCCGACCTTTCATGATCTCCTGGTAGCCACTTGGTGGAGTTTCTTTGCCTGTACCCTTGTTAGGAAAATGAACATTGGGTAAGGGTTTTCTACATTAATATTAGTGAAGTATATTTCTCTGAACTAGTTGTGAGGATCTGGGGGAAGACTGTTCACTTTGGGGCAGAGTAGATTAATAATCTATATGGTCTACTGGATGAGGACATGATCCGATTCTAGGCGAAGGGGTGTGAACCAGGAAGTTTGTTGGCTGAGAAGCTAAGTCCTATTAGAGAGGTCTCTAGGGCTGCCACCAAGAGATGGATATCATTGCATGACTTCACTGCCAAGCTAAGGATATGATTGAACATCATCTGTAACTGGGTTTCCCCATGCACATATGTTCCGACTGTGCGACTATGGATGGTTACTTATATCTTAGAAAACATTCATTTGAATGTTGAACAGCTTTTGATTTATAGATAAGGCACTTCAATAACCTAGGAAGCACACTGTTCTTATACCATTCAATTATCACATAGCTGTACAGGGGATCTAGGGCTGTAGAAGCATCTGGCAAGATCAAGAATATGAAGATCAACTTTGTCAAGTTTATAGGCGGGACACAGACTCATGTATGCCATCCACAGCAAGAAATTTTGAGTATATAGAGATTGAGATGAGGGAAATTAAGAAGCTTGTAGTAGGGATGCCTTAGAGGCTGGGAGAGTCTTCCACCACCCACCTTTCCTTTATGGCTCGGTCTGACTATGAGAAGTATTATAAGGATTAAAAGAAGTAAGGGTCAACTATTTATAGGCTTGAGAGGGATGACCTACTAATTTATAGAACATTTGCACAAGGATCTCTGGGACTCACATGAGAAAATGGAGAGGGAGGAGAAGGAGAGAAACTAATTTTTACTAAGATATGGAAGGGGGTGAAGGGCCTTTAGAAGGACCTGAAAATCATATTTAAACTTGATTTTCCTATAGTTGATGGTGAGGTTGAGTACCAGCTACATGATGCAATTCAGGTGATGTTAGAGGCGGGGGAGATGATCTTGAGACCAAGGGAGAGAACAGTCCTTGATGAGGTTATAGAGAGCACTCTTTACTCTTCTCTTATGCTTTCTTGATTATGCAGTGAGGTCACTACAAGCATTTAGCTAGGGGTTCCTATCACCATATTCATTTATTTGGTCTGTGTTATTGAGATATTTATGGATGCTCTTTTTTAAGTTGATTTGGAAAATTTTTATTTTTTTCTTTGTTGTAATATTTGGATACTCTAATGGTGCCCACATTTCATTGATTAGTTGCTTATTTATTTCTTAGATTTTTATTTTATCTTTATCTTATTTATGATGATTGTAGATGAGCCTTTCCCAATGATATAGATGTATGGGAAGTCTACGTACACTTAGCATATACAGTTTTGGATCTCCATTATACCTATGGTGAAGTCTGAGTAGCCAATTGGTTTGCCATCAATACAGCTAAAATGTTAGATGACGGCTTGTTTTAGTGGCACTTATAGAAAATTTTGAGTGTTGTAAATGCGAAGCAAACACACCCATCTGTAAAAAAAAATTTGTAACCCAATGGCATGGACGTTAACAATTTTGCAACAATATTTTACCGTTCTTTGTGACTCCAAATTCTTTTGTCTATTATAGATGGTAAGTATTTCCTTTTATGTTTAGTAGGAATTACAATTGAGTATCCTTGGAAAGTTTGCATGCCATGTGAGGTGAGTATAATTGTGTATCTCTCATACATACTCATATCACTTATAACTTGCTCTGTTAGTCTCTCAAGGCTAATTGTGATTATGTATGGTTGGTGAAATGATCTTAGGACTTAATTGTGAATATAGGAACCAACTTTAGCCTAAGTAGCCTACCCATACATATAATAGTATCCTTATTTACCCATTTTGAGCCTTCAAGCCTTTCTTTGGACACCACTCAAAACATTTATAATTCGAGTTCAAGTTTAGGGAAATTAACCCATCTTCCTAACCATCAAATAAACATGGTTAAAGATTAAAAAATCACATGGCTAACCACACCAACACATTACCAATTAACAAACATTCATACAAAAGGGCCATTGCCCCATTTAAGCCACCGTTTAACAAGGTTCTTATTAACCATTTCAAAGAAGTCATGATTATTATAACTCAATACATGGCCAACAAGGCCTTAACCAATCCTCTACAAGTATTCACACTTACATAGAAATTATCATGACTTATTCATGTTCACTAGATCAGTTACCTAGATACACATTTGGCATTCACGACACCATTTAACCACTCATCATGTTAATAGGACAAATGCTTTGATACAACACATCATTTATTACAATAACAGTTATCAAGACCGACATAATCATTAACATTACATTAGCAAGCTTACACCATTCTCACTACATTTAGGTTTAACACCCAAAACAAGTTTATTTTCATGTTTAGGGACTTAACCCCTTATTAGCCATTATCCAATAAATATCATCAATTACACAATACATGATTCACAATAACTTTAAAAATACCATTCATCAACCATTTATAATCCATAGGCCATTTATCTAGCTCAATACATCACCAATATTTTACTAGACAATCCACTTAGGGATTTTGACAAATACTTTGTGTGTGTAACTTTAACAAGGCCATTATAAAAAAATTACCCACATATACAATCTACCATCAATAACATGTATTAATAATAGTATAAGCAATATTCATCACTAGACATTGATAGGTATCAAAAACCATTTTTATTTGATTCAATACTAACATGTACACTTACTAATCCAAGTGTTATATACATGGGTGTAAGTAATTTATAGAGGGGAAGAGATTCATGCCTTAAGCAAGATAACACACCAACAATATTGACTCCTTCTTGCCACTGGATGAACACCTTCCAAACCCTAACCTCTAATCTTGCTCAAAAAAGCTTCTTAAGGTGTTTGGAATTTTTAAGTCTTGTAAAATGAAGACTTACGAAGCTAATATTACTTATATAGTTGGTGGACTTAAGGTTTTACGCAAGGAAATGACTAAAAGGTCCTAAATAAAAAGATGGATATTACACTTTTGCAGGGGTACGACTCTCCTATATAGTTCACTTAGCCATCGTAACGTAGGGTATGAGTGGTTCCGTAACTCATACACTAGACATTCCCTAGGTAAACTACACTATTATGTGTACAAAAGGGACCCCTTGACTCGTAACCAAGGGTATGACAGTTCCAAATCATGAACTTGATCCATAACCAAAATAGTACACTCGGTTTTGAGGTCTCTCTCTTCACGGTTGATTTGCATATGACTCGTATGCATAAGTTACGATGTAGGGAAGGTCAAATAGTATAGAAAGTATTCTACTACCTTAGTATTGAATCTAGAATAATATAGGATTGGAGGAGAAGAGTATGAGTCGTGACCAATGGTATGACTTAAGCCCTTTAATCGTACCCACCCTAGAGACTCTAAAAGTTGTTGTTCTTCCAAGAGTTCAAGTCTAGGTGCTTCAATTCTCCCCCACTTGGACCATGTGTCCTTGAATGCGGGATGAGGCAAGCACAAAAACAAGTTATCACATCAACATGCATCAAGGCAACCTTTACCTAAGTTATAAACAACACACAGAAAGGGTACAACACAACATATATCATGATTATCACCAACCAACCAAAATATTTTTGCAAGGACACATTCTTGGGTGTTTCACTCAGTACATTCAAAGTACTGAGTTAATTTTTTTGTACTATATTATCTCATAATATAGGTTCGAACACTTAGTACCCGGACCTTACTTAGCATATTTATATGTCACACATCTAAAGACTTGGTCCTGGACCTCACTTTGCGCATTTATATGCCACACATCTAAAGCCTTGGTGTGTCCTTATCAGCCAAGGACAAGTTATCTTATCATCTATTCATTTTAGAACTTTATTTTCTTTTAGTTAGTCAGATTTAGTTAGGGACCTGTCCCTATAACTCATAAGTTTTAGAGGCTTTCAGACATTTAGACATGTTTCCGTTCAGTTTCATGGAGTACCTTCAGACAATATTTACCTTGATTATTTTTCTTAATCACTTCAGTTTTCTTTAATTAGCTTCCTCCAACATTTTGGTATATTTCTTCAGTATTTTTTCTTATGCTAGGCCATGGATTATCTTAGGTTCACTTGTGACTCTAAGAAGCATGTTACAACTAATGGGTAGTCTCGGGTCATGATGGATATATAATGGATTTCTTCACACCAATCTACAAGACTCTAATGGAACCTACTTGTACTTATAAGACTAATGAACTTGAGGATCTAATATAATTTATCTTGACTATAGAATATATGATGACACCAGTCATAGTTATTTGTATGGGTAAGCCTATCGTAACCGAAACACAATAATTGGAATTAATCAAAAGAAGAAGAAGAAAAAGAAAAAGATGAAAAAGAGCTAAAGAATCCCAAAGAATTAAAAGATGAAATAATAATTTCAAAAATACATCCTAGGAAGTTATCAATAGTAAGAGCCTCTAAATACAAAATAAAATCTATAAGCTATCATATCTTAAACGCATATAATGCTGAAGATAAATCAATAGAGATCTGGTAACCTCTTTAAAGAATCAATCGCTATCTTGATCTCCACAACATCGATACTCTAAAAAGACACTTTATGATCTACTACTCAAACAAATACCTACACAAGGTGTAGAAAATTAGACAAATATAACAAGAAGTAAGGGTGATATAAAAGATATTCGACTAGCAATAATTATCAATAACCGACAATAATATACAGTAACGGTGAGAACTATGATAAGTTGGAAAATTGCCAAATTTTTTCATTTAATCTTAAGTTATCCTGTAGTTTCCATTCATTCAAAGTTTATCATATAGTAAATTTCTCATTTTTGTAGCTAATTAATTGAGATAAGTATACGACCAAAATATAATTCAACAAGGATGGAAAAAAGCTTAAGAGAAAAGAAGAATTAAAAAAAAGATCACAAACATAGACAGGTCAGGGAGTAGATGTCAAAACATTAAGATAGAAGAAGCTAGAAAGCTCACCTATGTTGGTGAACAACACACACAAGTTCCCTCCTTCAACGTCGTGTATATTAGTGGGTGACCAGTGCAGTTATATTTTTATTATATTTAGGAACATAATTTTTTTGGTTTTAAAAGTGGTTTCCTGATATTAAACTCCATCTTTGATATTTTTGTGGTTGAGAAACATTGAGTTGAAGCCATAAGTGAGAAAGTAGTTTATTTATTATGCTTCCCATTAATTTGGATTGAATTTTTTTGTAATTATCTCCAGATTTGATGAAAAATTTAAATGAGAGTTTTGGTAATTTTTCTATTTCTCTCTCTATGAGTATCTAATTTCTGTACCTGTGGTTACGTTTGAATAAGTAGTGATTATGTGATGATATTTGTTTATTTTTCTTCGAATTAGTTGATTAATGTGAGTTTTACTCCTACTCCATGTTTTTATCTATAATTAGAGATTGCAAACTCTTGTTAACGCTAGAACCTTTATTATCCTTGAAAAAGACGATGAAGGTGAGGACTAGTAGTTGACAAAAGTTGATATTTAATATTTTATAGTGTCTCAGGCATATGAATGCTAATTGAGGTATTAAATTTGTTTTATAGCTACACTTGTGACGTGGTAAAAAAACTCATTTGTGGCATTTTTGTATTTGATTGAAAGATTAGAATCAAATACAAATAATCATTCCTACCAATAGCTATTAATTGAAATTAGGCAGATACGCAACTACCTACACAGAAATCACCTTTAAGATAGCATAAACCCAAGTCCTACTTCAAACTCACTGCCCCAAAAGAGGGCTTTCACAATAATAAAAACTAAATTTAGCTGTAATAACAATTGTTGCTAACTCCTTCTCATTTACCATCCATTGACTTTGGCTGGATATTTAGGCATCTACAAAATCATTGGCGTCAATTGTTACAAAAACTGGCAAAAGGTACAATTTATTTTTGTTAAAAACATTAGGCTTTAATGACTGTTGCTTGCGGAAGTAATTTTGGCTGCTTAATTTAATTTGTAACGGCCAACTATAGTCTTATAGCATTCATTATTATCACCATTAAATTTAATTATGTTACCGCTAAAAGCTAGTAGTTTTAATTACAACATTTGGCTGCTAAATTTAAACCACAATAACTAACTATGATCTTTTAGCATTTGTTAGTATCACTGGTAAATCTAATTAAATCACCATTAAAATTAAATTAATTTAATGGAAATTGTATTGCCTACACAATCACTTTTAAAAACGTCTTTATTTTCCCTTTTAACATCCATATTAGTTGTAAGTAAATACAACCAAATATATATTTATTGTTTTAATCTTTAACAACAATCATTTGATGGAAATTATAAATTCTATAAATATATCTCGTGAAAACATCATAATTGCCACTAGTAGTGTCTATTTTTATCGCTAGTAAATTAAAATAATTGACAATAAAATTCATAAGATTTTAACAGAAACAAAGTGCACCAAATGTTATAAAATATATATTACTCTTAATGCATAAAACAAAAATGTATCATTAAATTTAATCAAAGAAGTACTAATCCAAAACATAATATTTTAACTTAAGAAATAAACTTATATTGTTTGAACTAATATAACCAATCTAATAAAATAATATCATCAAATATTTTATGCAATTCTTCATCATATCAAAATTCCTACCATGCTATCAAATTTTATGACTTGAAATAATCAAATAAATGTGTCAAACAAACATAAAGTAATGTGACAAATAAATATTGTAGTATTAGAATATAATTTAGCTATAACATCGTATCGAGAGACTATATTTTTGTTCAATACTAGTACACTCAAAGTCTACTTCATAGCCTTCTTACCTACTAAACAGGCCTACTAACATGGAAACTAACTAGGAGCATCATGTAAAATGTATCACTCATCATACTAAAGAAAATCTTACGATGCCCAAAATCTTAGATTACTATATACTGACTAAGTTCATATTATGTTGATTGGTTGAAACTAGAGGACCTTTTGACGATAAAAAGAAACAATGGATGATGTTAGCTAGATATGTATCCTATATATGTAATGTTAGAGCCATGCCAGAATTCAACCTAAGCTTTAATATTAACAGCTACTTTTAAGATATGTGTAGTTAGCTAGTTTCCTGTGTTTTTACTTTGAGATATCTTGCAGTTGTTGGCTTGCTATACCTCTGGAAAATGATCTTGGTTATTTATTAACAAGTGTTAATTACCAAACAAAGATTGACACTTTTGCAATGACAAAGTACAAAAGAGATGGATATGTTCCTGTCTTAAAATAGTTTTCCATTTTTAACGTATAGTGAACATGGGTTCTATATTTAGATGGGAAGCCCCTTTAATATCAACAAATGAATTTTAATACCATAAATAGGAATTGGTATGTGGAGTTAGGTAGTTTTCTGTGTTTACTTTGAGATAAATGCCAGTGGTCGGCTTGCTATAGCTTCGCAAAATGCTCTTGGTTATTAACTAAGAAGTACTAATTACCAAACAAAGATTGACTCTTTTGTAGGTATGAAAGAGATGGATATGTTCCTATCTTCAAATAATTTTATGTTCCCATCTTCAAATAATTTTCCTTTTTTCAAGTAAAGAGAACATGGTTTCAATAATTGGATGGGAAGTTCTTTAATTTCAACAAACCAATTGTAATCCGACAAATGGGCATGGGAAGGTAGTGTTGAAAAATATTTTTCAAGAAAACATATAAAATATACGAAGAAGAAGACAAAGATGAAGATTAGTCATATGAACATCGAAAACATGATTAGAGGCTTGAAACACGCCCCAAACGCTTTGGATTCTGCACTAAGAAAATAGTGGATATGAAAAGTCTATTGAATTCTGCACTAAGAAAATAGTGAAGAAATTCTTCTGGAAAGCAAAAAAGTCAAAACTTGGTTTTTTGGATGATTTTAGCTAGATATGTATCCTATATATGTAATGTTAGAGCCATGCCGGAATTAAATCTAAGCTTTAATATTAATAGCTACTTTTAAGCTATGTGTAGTTATCTAGTTTCCTGTCTATTTACTTTAAGATATCTTGCAGTGGTTGGCTTGCTATACCTCTGCAAAATGATCTTGGTTATTTATTAGCAAGTGTTGATTACCAAACAAATCTTGCACTGTGATTGAAACTTTTGCAGTGACAAATTACAAAAGAGATGGATATGTTCCTGTCTTAAAATAGTTTTCCATTTTTAAAGTATAGTGAAAATGGGTTCTATATTTATATGGGAAGTCCCTTTAATACCAACAAACCAATTGTAATGCCATAAATAGGCATTGGTATGTGGAGTTAGGTAGTTTCCTGTGTTTACTTTGAGAATTGGATGGAAATTTCTTCAATTTCAACAAACCAATTGTAATCCCACAAATGGGCATGGGAAGGTAGTGTTGAAAAATATGTTCCAAGAACACATAAAAAATAAATGAAGAAGAAGACAAAGATGAAGATTAGTGATATGATCATTGAAAACAGGATTAGAGGCTTGAAACACACCCCAAATGCTTTTCTAAAAATGATATTTGCTCTCTCTCCTCTGTGAGATTGCTATGGTATTTAATGCTAATAGTTTTAATGGATATGAAAAGCTAATTGAATCCTGGACTAAGCAAATAGTGAAGATATTCTTCTGGAAAGCAAAAAAGTCAAGACATGGTTTTTTGTTGAAGAAGGAAAACCTTTGGAAAAAGTTATATCTTTATATACCTGAGATAGAGTGGCTTGATATCACAAATTGAGCTTATATTTTGCAAAATCAATGGATTCTCTGAATAATCTCGTAACCACTCAACTCCTTTAATTTTCTTACTTTTACTAATGCAAGATTTTCTTGATTTTGAGAAATTGTACCTCCTCACAAGGTAAGTACCTATCATATGGTAATTTTGTTTTTCTCACATTTTCGACGCCAACTTGCATCGATATTTTTAAATATTTAGTTCTCTAAAGAAAATCAAAACTCAACCACTAGCTCTTTCAACATAATGGGCTGACTCAATTTAGGATCAAATATGAATTGACTTCTTCCTATTTAAATGACTAAATTTATTTAGCAGTTTCTTAATATAATGAGATTAACTCAACACATTACCCCACACTATTTTGTATAATCTTGATTCACGTAGAACTAAAATCTTAGAGATCCTTCATTATAAATGTGAAAATAAAAACCTCTCGCTTCAATTATGACTTTTGTATCATATTCCTTCGATCAATAAAGTGGCAAGCTATCACAAAATATGACACTATTCAATAAGAACTCAATGTAAAGTGAAGGCGTGTCGAGTCTCTTAAATAGTTTATGCTCTTCAAATATTTATTAAATGATACTAATTCTAATATTTACCTCTATTCACATGCCAAACACCCCCAAACTTCAAATATATCAAGTGTTTTTTCATACCGTATAGAGAGTATTGAATTCTGTAGCTAACTCATGTTCTCTAAATCTCCTCACTTAAAATAATTTTCAAGTATACACATGTACTTGTAAGTAATGTAATTTTTTCTTATCATCTTAGGATATGAAAATGAATTTCACATATGATCTCTATGCAAGAATAATGATCCACAAAGATCAAATCAGAAACTATTATTTCTAAAATTATCAAACATTAGAATATCATCATAAATATCATCTACCCATTTTTGAAAATAAATTCACAAAATCACAAAGGGCATAAATTCATAAGTAAATAATAAGAGAAGCTAATAAAATAGAACCTGATTTGCTGCAACTTTCTTTTGATTCATCACATGGAAATTTCCTCATCAGTATAGCCTTAGAATTCATGATTTTTTTAATGAAATGGAACTAACCATCACAATTTAATGCTGATAAGAATTTGGCAGAATCCAGACATATTAAACTTCTCCTAATATTCAACAAATATCGCATACTTCAAACACATGAAAAAGTATTAATCTCTAATTTTACTACCTAACCAATATTTTTTGGAGCCTTAAAGGTACCATACCAACAGTTTTTTTTTTAAAATATGGACTCAAGCTTTGTCCAATGTGACCAGTCCATAAAACGTTGCTGCCGAAGTTTGAACACACAACAAACTTAAAAACTTCTTATTTGAAGGCAATTTGGCCCGCCTTATTGAAGGCAATGGATTTATAGGAATCCAAGAAAAGAAGCAACTTCCTTTCAACTATATTCTTATAATTAAAATTCACTGCAAAATTGCACAAGTTGAAGAGCTCATTTTTGAAGACACATATTTTGTGTTTTCTCCAGCCAAGACTTGAATTCAATTTAAGAGACACTTTCACTTTTTCAAGTTCTTGAAAAAAATAACGGAAAGCAGAATCAACCAATATCGAATCCAACTTTGAGTAGACAAACTCTTGAACCATGATTTCTCTTTCTCTTCTTTAATCAGTCCAATACAAGTTGGACTATTAATCATTGACATTATCTTCTCCGTAACATGCATAAATATCATTTTTAAATTTTTCAAAAATATGTTTCAGGCATCTAATCTTGTTTTCGATATTCATATCACTAATCTTCATCTTTGTCTTCTTCTTCGTATATTTTGTATGTGTTCTTAGAATATACTTTTCAACAGGTAGTATGTATACAGACTTTTACCTAACCTTGATAAGGTAAAAATATTAGTTTCAATAGACCCTCGGCTCACCAATTATAGCTATATGAGAAATTCTAGCAATGAAGAAGCTAAAGCTTTAGTTGGGTAGACAAACATGTTTTTCTCATAGAATTTCATAATCGACAATAAAACTTTAGGCTTACATTTTAAGCTCTAGAGGATATACATTTAGAAAATAGTTGCCAAGGTTTCTCTGGTTGAGCTGTGCAAGGCTAAAATTTATTATGACATGTAGGTTTTCTTATGGCACTTTAGTTTCTCATATCAAGAATCATACAATTCAATTAACTTCTACTGTTTTTATTTAATTGTAAATTTCTAGAATCTTCTTGAAGGAGATAATAAGATTCTTAACAAAATCAACATGAGAAAAGGTTGGGGAAGCATAAACTGACACGACATATGATCTTGAGAAAGATGGTGATGCAACAACTAATTAGGCTAGAGACTGATTGAAATCCTAGTGGTTTTACAGGAGTATATAATTAGAATAGTTGGGAAATTATTAAGCATGATCTTACCACAGTTGTAGAAGCCTTTTTTGGATGGAAACACTACAAAAATTTAGGATGTGCTCTGTAAAGCTTGTGGTTAATAAGGATCTTTCCTTATGAGAGGCTAAATAATTTGAAAGTAAACATGTAAACTCTTCAGTACTATGATTTTTTCCAGAATATAAAACTAATAAAAACAAGACAAAAAATGTTACCTAGTTCCCTAGTTCCATTGTGAAAACTATTCTACTAATTAGATTGACAAACATGATCTTGTGTATCAAAGTGGTTTTGATTGTTCAACAAAGGAACAATATAAAGTTGGAATTGATCGATAAGTTGTTCATCCATCAACCACTCAATTTAGTGTCACACATCACCATTATTTTAGTGTTGAATACCCAATCTATTGTGACCTATAGTGTGTGTTGTTACTTTTCTAAAATGAAGTAACTATCTAGTTGTGTTTATTTGAACAAAAACAAAAAGCAATATATGTGCATAACAAGAGGAAGCATCATCTTCATCTCAAGATGGAAAAACACAAACTAATGCACCAGGGTAAAACATCAAATTCCTAAGAACACACTCGCACTTCACAATTCAAGGTCTATAAACAAAAAAATATAAGTAAATTCACACAAACAGAATTAATTCAAAACATACATTAATCAACCAAAACGAATATGGAAAATTCCTAGTTAAATAACATGCATTTTTTATAAAATGATTTTAATTGACAGCAAATTGACAAATATATTCTACCCAAATTTCTATATAAAAAACAACAAATACCTAAAGATTCTTTTATAATAAAATAAATTTTATAATAAGCAGCTATCTTATTCAGAATAACTTTCAGTTTTAATGTCATTTCCTTTCTTATTATTAGCTTTATCATCATTTTTAGAGCATGAGTATGGACGTCCATATTAATTACTATCCTATCATTGACACTACTTACCCAATCAGTATTCTCATACTCATGAACTAGAAAATGAGAATTACATAAAATAGCCAGGTTATTTGAATCACTATTATTTGATGACTCAAATAGTACACTATTTTCTTCTCAAATATCAAAAATGTATCAAGGTTTAACTACACTAGGCACAAAGCATTCACAATCTTGAGGATCTGGAACAAATACTACTTGTTGAGATTATTCTATAAACATAAAGTGCTTATGAGGTTCTCTACTGCCAGAATCTACTAGGCATGAAAAATTCACAAGTTTAAATTAAGGTGTTGCTAAAACAGAAAAGGATTATTCTTTTTGAAACAGACTAAAAATGTAAAACAGAGGGAGTATATACATAATAAGTTAGATATAACGCTTAATTTTTACAATTATCAACCATCTCTGACTAAAAATTTAAAAGCAATTGTCGATGTTCCCTCAACAATGTTTTCATCCATTTCAAATACATTTTCTCTATCGTACTCTCTGATACTTGCAAAGTTTCACGACTCGAGACTATCCCCTAATCACAACATGGTGCTTAAGGCAACTAGTGACACTAAGGAAACCCATAAGCTGATACAGGCTGTAAGTAGTAGAGGAAGGTAACTTAATATTGAGCGAAATTCATTTAAAGATGTATTTGAAAGTCAAAACAATATAAAATGTAACATTAAAAATGACTGAAAACATATTTGACTATTTGACTATCCAAAACCCTTTAACATGATGAGTTGTTGGGATAAGTTCCCAACTAAATATGGCTACTGAAATAAAATTAAATGCCACACTGGGATGAATAAATAATAGTATTACTAGTCCTCGAGTGAAGAGGATTCCTCAATGTTGAAATTGAGTGGAATAGGAACAGACTATGAGTGATCTAGGAACAGAGCATCCGGACCTATGTTATAAAACAATATAGTTCTAAAGAGAGTATACAGTCAATACTTAGAATATAATAGTATATGAGATGAAAGATAGCTGATATACATAAAGGTGCTGAGCATGAATACATAAAATGTAAAATGAATTCAACACGACGTATAAAAATGTAATTAAATAATCTGAAAAATTGAAATAAATACCAATTTATGGACACTTGGTTATGCAAACCTAGACTAATCATAATTTGAATACTATGTTGAGGGTTATGGGTGATAACTGCAACTAACAGGCCCCAATCTAGGATAATCAGTGTCTAACCTGTGACACCATTTGAAAGGGTGTCAGTACCTCACTAAAGGTACCAAAACTAGTTATGTGGATCCACTAATATGATATCCTCAATGACTAGGATGTCGAGCCTAAACTTACGGGTAACCACAAAGTGGGTGTCAAGCCTAAAGTAATGGTTGACCCCTTATAACCAATGGTGTTAATTTAATTTTAGAACTTAGAAACTACTACTAACGACTCTGACTAACTGACAGGGGAGCCTCCATCCCAGTATTCACTCGGTGCTAAGTGTTACTCCGAATTGAATGACTCTAAAGTATAATTTAAAGATAAACTGTTAACTGATATTCTCAAGTCATGTTTTCTGAAAATAGTACTATATATATAACTAAAGAAATCATGAACCTGTGAATTGATATATGTTAAAAATCTTTGTAATCAGTGTTCATAAATATCCAGAGTAGACTAATGCAAACTAATCATGGTAATTATGAAACTGACCATGGTATGGTAAAAATCATGAATAACACTTAATATTTAAGTAACCGATCACGATGTAGATATTTTCATTATCAAACATACAGAAATACAATTCTTATTTGGGAATATATTTTTAGGATACATAACAAAAAATAATTGAGAAATAGTTGATAATATTCATATTTAACTTAAAAGGTCACAAAAATGAAAAATCATTTATATTTGTTAAACTAGGGAATTCTTAGGACTGAATGGGTAGAAGGGACAAATAGATAAATGTCTCACATACCTGAATGTGGACACTTTGCTGAATTTCTTAGAATTGAACTTGAATTGACGAACCCTAATTGATTTTTAGGAGAAGAGAAAAATCGGCTCTTGTAACTACTTATGGTGCAGAATATGATAAATTCGTGAATTTAGGATTTTGTTTCATTGTACCACCCTTCGGGAGGCCTATATGTTATAGGTTTGGCTTTTAAAAGAGTTAGAAAAGATGTAATAGCCCCTGATAAATCTTTCATGAAACCTCATTCCAGTTATTACAATTCACCTCATGATTTCTCTTGACTGGTCACGAGTCGCGATCTGAGTTGTAACCTCAAACCCTGAGGTTTTAGGGTCCTTTCTTGCTTGATTACATATTTCCCCAACAACTCATTATAACTAACTATGAGTCATTTGGTAAAGTTGCACTCTGAAACTTAGCTTTTGGTCATATACTGTTATACCTCTTATTACCCTCCTAACGACTAGTTAAATTTGACTACATTTATTAGGTAGAGTTGTAGTCAAATGATAAATACTTGGGCCTCTTTCTGGCCAAGATACGAGTCCACAAAATGATTTGTAAGGTCTGAATATGAGTAACTCATAACCCCTACGATGAACTCTTTATTACACAATGTTGTAACTATGAGTCCCTCCTAACAACTTGTAGCCACTGATTTCGAGTAGTAGGGTGGAGTCGTAGTCACTGGTTCTCTGATTAGAACTTGGCGAAAAACTTTTATAACTTCTTGCAACGATGTCGTATTAAGGCGAGACTTGAGGGGTCTTGTGCTTGAAAATTTATGGTATCAAACACATGTTCCCTCCTTATCACATTTGCATTAGATTTTTATCGATTGTAGGCTATTTTCAGTCTTCTATCATGACCCAAAGAAAGGCCTGGCCATGACACTTATCTCAAGTCCACTGTGGACTTGAGACCACGTCTAACCAAAACAAAACAGCTCACACTACCTAATATGGGAAGAATTCCAAACACATAACCAGATAATATAAAATTAGCTCAAAGAATAAAAGATATGTTCATAATCAATAACTGACAATTGAACCCAAAATAACTAACCTACACCACCTAAGTCCATAGTAATCCAACAAGGTCGTTATGCAAAGTAAACAAAAACCCATCTTGGTCAAGACATGTACTCAACTCTAATAGATGACAATGATAATGATAATGTAAACTCTCAATTCTAGTGTATGAAAGAAACTGATGAAATGTCTAAGTATTTCAAAGAATGGAAGCTCACCACATCAATACAATGAACCGACGAACCGAGTCGATCCACCTAAATCTGCCCAATAAAAGTAGTAGTACCTTTGGTGCTTGCATCATTTCATATACTATGTAAACCACATTATAATATATATATAAATAAAATGGAAATATAGGGATCAATGATTAGAATAAAGTAAAACATTATCTTGGACTATGTAGCTCAACTGTCATAATAGGCACCCACGAGATATATGGGTATAGCTTTCTCTACTAAAATGGCCCAATGCGTGTTAGCCGCATCAACCAGAAAAATCTGAGGGAAAGCAAAAGCTATCAAGGAAACTAGTCTTACTAATATATATATATATATATATATATATATATATATTGTGACATATGCACATAGGTCATGAAGACCAAACCTCATGTCGGCAAACATGATATTCCAGTATAGGTCATCCAAGACCCACAATTTCATTGCTTATCTACATAAGTGCAATTTAAAGCAAGTTTAACATAACCCTTTGATCAATCAATGGACCAGACATTAAGGCACACAATTTGTTTCGTCATATCCAAACACTTGCAAACTTATCTCTATTCGATAATAATCACATTAAAACTTGGGGGAATGCATTGCCCTCTTTGTACCTTAATATCAAAATCTTGGGGGAATGCCTCTCCCAAATTTATCATTAATATTATAGCTAGGAAAGCTTTTGAAATCCTTATTTATTGGTTTATGAATTATGAAAATAATAACATAGGTTAGTATGTCAAACCACATGACAATTTTAGAACATAAAGGCATTTACATAACCAGGCTGAGAGAACACCATTATTCAAATCCAATCCTAATTTCAAATCATAAATTAGGGGAAAACTATGACCCTATAGTAAATTCACTACTGCCATGCATCCCACAAGTTCAAAACCGTAATAAAGAATCAACAATGAATAATTAATAATGGGAAAATAATTAATGGAGCAACCATGTCAAAACCTTTAACAATGATTGAAACCTACATTCAAAACCATCCAATAAAACCTTGTAAGTTAATCCTCTTCATAAAGTAAAAATTATGGAAGAGTAAAATGGTTGAATTATCCATGTTTATGGAGGTAAATCCACCGTTAAGCCCTTTGGATGACCTACTTCTTGGAAACTCTAAGTTTCTTGATTAAGAGCATTTGAGAGAGTTTTGAGATTGTTTAATTACGATATTAATGAGAAAAATTCCCTTGAGTACATTAAGAATATGGGGTTTTAATCAGGTAAGAAGGAAATTGTCTAAAGTTCCCTTAAATTAAAAGGAAAATTTTGTCGTCAGGTACTACGGGAAACTATACGACTCATAAGGATTCATTTTGACTCATCATCATGAGTCATCGACAAGATAGTTTCTAAGGCACAACATAAGATACTTTCTAAGGCACACCAACACTGTTGACCCTACAACTCACATAATATTACTCGTCAAGGGACACTAGGAGTCGTAGGATTAAGTTGTAGTCAACATAAAAACCATTTGGGTATACACTGGACATTTTACAATTGTCACCAAGCGACTCGTAATGAGTGCTTACGACTCATAATGATCCAATCACATTCAAAGTGAAAGACTTAGCCACACACACTGGTCAGGCTATACTTAGGATCCAATGATTCTTCAAGACTCCCTACAACTCATAGGGTAAGTTATAGTTAGCATAATATGGATAACATTTCAAAAATTTTCAAGGACAAAGAATCTGGAGTGTTACATCCTCATAAATAGAATCTGGCATTATCAAATCAGGTTCGCCAACCTTATAATAACCAATAGGAGACCCACATCTTCTATCATAAAGAGCCTCAAACAAAGTCATATGAATAGAAGAGTTGTAGTTGATATTGTAGGCAAACTCAATCAAAGGGAAGTGATCATCCCAATTCCTCTCTACCGGACAATCTATTTGCTGGTGAAAAGTTGTACTGAGATGAACTTGAATACCAAGACCTTTTTAAAAAGCTTTCTAAAATGGGAGGTAAACTAAGTACCTATATCTAAATTAATTGTCAACAAAACTCCATGCAACTTTACCAACTCCCTAAGATAAATTCTAACATAATTTGTCGTAGAATGAGAAGTATGGATAGGGAAAAAATGGGATGACTTAGTCATTATGTCATTGATGACCCAAATCAAATCATGCTGACTATACATACAAGGTAACCTCATAATAATGTCCATATTAACCACCTACCACTTCCTAGTGGGACATTTAATTCTTGATGAGTACCAATAGGTCTCTAACGCTTGACCTTGACTTGCTTGCAATTTAGACAATTAGCTAAAAAATTTTAAATAATGTACTTCATACCATTCCACCAATAAACATCATGCCAATTACAGTACATATTAGTGGCTCCTAGGTGAATAGAATATTGCAAGCCATGAGCCTCTACTAACATTTGTTGTGTCAAAATAATCTACGTTTGGATTACATAATCTACCCTGGCAACTAATGTATGGGTTGTATACATATGAATAGTCATACTTGGTTTTCTTAAATGCCATTATTTTGTGCATATCATGAGTTAACGCTAGCATTCACCAGCTAATCTATCTTTGGGTGGCTGTTTTCGTAGGTGATAGAACAATTGACCATTGTACTCCTTCTTTTTAGCATTTGGACATTCAGGAGTTAGCATTGGATTGAAGTTGTGAGCTTTCACCTTTTTGAAAGGCACCATTTCATGGATGTTATTTCATACTTTAGATTATTTATGGACATTTGTGTTGGCTACGGTTTGGGGAATGTCCTAACTGGATTTTTGTATTCCTTTGGTTAGAGGCTTTTGTAGTACTGGTATGGGTTGGTATTTGGGGATCGGTATGGGTTTCAGCCTAAGGATTTTAATTGGTATTGGGGCTAACACGAGCAAACTATATTGTTTGTTGTTCCATAATTTTCTTTTCGGGATTATATATTTAATTAAATGGAACTTATTTGGTTATGGTTGGATTTTTGGTTTTTGTTTGACTTGGTATGGTTGGACGGTTGGTATGGGATGGTTGAACTATTGGGTCGGTCGTGGTCGTGATTCTATCCCAAAGTATTCATGTAAGATGTTAAGATATCTTGTTATATGTTTGAAATTCAACCGATTAACGGCAGGTGGCTGGAGGTTGGGTTTGCTAATGGTGGTGCTCTCCGGTCTCGGTCGGACTTGGGACGCCCATTACAACAAGGCCATGGGTTGGGTCATGCAATAGACACACACACTAGATTGGCAATGATTTAGGAGAAGCTCGTCCACATTCCCTATGACTCTTATGGTAAGTCGTAGTCAGGATTGTGACAATTAAATTTTAGAAATTTTTAAACACCATGAATCTAGGCTGTTACATTCTCCCCCTTTGGGATCGTTCCTCCTCGAATTATAGGACAAAGCATTAATTTGGATGATTTGACTCAAAATACAACCACATTTACCTTGAATAAAAACAGAAAACATAGATGTTATGGAATACATATACCTTAAGGATGATTATCCAAAGCAGGAAACAGGTATAGGTATTTGGACTTCATGCCCTCTTCGATTTCCCAAGTAGCTTATTTAGGCTTTTGGTTCCTCCATAGAACCTTTAAAAAAGCGACATCCTTAGTTCACATCCGACGGACTTGTCGATCCAAAATACCCACCGAGACTTCCTCATACGACAAGGAATCTGAACACCAACACTCTCTAAAGGAACGACAAATGAAGAACCACCTGCACACTTTTTTAACATTGACACTTAAAAGATCGGATGAATAGAATTCAAACCAGAAGGCAAGTCATACTTATGAGCAACCTTCCCAAATTTCATCAAAACTTTAATGGACAAACAAAACTTGAGATGAACTTCCCCTTTCTTGAAAACCGCATCACTCCCTTGATGGGAGAAACTTTCAAAAATACCAAATCATCCACATCAAACTCCAAATATCTTTTCCTTACATCTGCATAGGGTTTTTGGTAATTTTGGATGGTCACAATCCTATCTCGTATCACTTTCACTTTCTCTAAGACTTTTTGAACAAATTCAATACCAAACAATCTATTTTCACCAACATCAAATAGCTCAATAGGATACCATTGCCTCCGACCATACATTTCCTTAAAAGGAGCTATCCCAATACTTAAATGATAGCTATTATTATATGAAAATCCTATTAGAGAAAAATGGTCAACCTTACTACCAACAAAATTGACCATACAAGACCTTAGCATATCCTCGAAAGTCTGTGTGGTCCTCTTCGCTTGTCCATCTTTCTAAGGGAAGAAAGTGGTGCTTTGGTTTACCTAAGTCGCCAATCCTCTTTAAAACAAATACAAAAAATAAGACAAGAACTGAGTACCTTGATCAAAAATGATGAAAACTGGAACACTATGCAGCTTAACTATCTCTTTAATGGAAAACTTGGCATAATCCTCCAAAAAGAAATTACTCTTCACCGTTAAGAAGTAAGAAAACTTAATCATCCTATCAATGATAATCTAAATAGAATCCAACTGTCCACAAGACTGCGGGAGGCCGATAACAAAAATCTATATTAACCATTTCCCATTTCCCCGCCGGTAACTCAATCTCTTGAGAGAAACCACCAGTCCTCAAGTACTCACCCTTTACTTGTTGACATACCATACACTTCTCCATGAAATTAGCCACATCCCGCATTATGTTATTCCACCAATAGATATGCTTCAAATTCCAGTACATCTTTGTAGAACAATGATGAATAGTATACCTCTACTTGTGATCTTTAGCCAAGATCCTCTCTCAAAGCCCATAAATGTCAGGAAAACAGAATCTACCTTGGTACCTCAAGATGACATCACCACTAATATCAAAAGCCATCATTTTTTGTGAGACACATCATCCTTGATCCGCATAAAAAAGGGATCCAAAATTTGCATCTTCTTCACCTCAGCACCTAGAGATGACTTTGCCACTTTTTGGACAATAACACCACCACCATTAAGGTTCAAAAGATGAACTCCAATATTACACAAATGGTGAATATCTCTCACCAATTCTCACTTCTCCCCATTAGCATGAGACAAGCTTCTCTTGGACAGCCTACTAAGAGTATCGGCAACCATATTAGCTTTACCTAGATGATAATGAAAACTCATGTTGTAATCCGTTAGAAACTCAATCCATCTCCTTTGCCTGAGATTCAATATTTTCTGGGTAAACACATATTGCAAACTCTTATGGTCTGAGAATATATCAACATGAATACCATAAAAGTAATAGCACTAAATATTTAGAGCAAAAACCACAACTAAGAACATGAATTCCTGCATTGTATAGTTCTTCTCATCAACTTTCAACTACCTAGAAGCATATGTAACCACCTTACCATGTTGCATCAACACCCAATTGACTCCTTCACAGAATACATTACAATAAAACACAAATCTATCCGTACCCGTACGTAGGGTCAAAACTAGAGTCAAGGTCAACTTAAACTTTAACTTCTCAAAACTACACTCACAAGCTTCCAACCATAAGAACTTTTCATTTTGTGAGAAAACATAGTTAATGGGGCTGCAATAGAAGAGAAGCTCTACTCAAACATTCTTTATTAACCAGCTAAACCCAAAAAGCTCCAAATATTGGTTGGGGTCATGGATCTAGGCAACTTCTTAACCACCACAACTTTCTATGGATCCTCCATGACCCCTTCACTAGACATAACATGACCCAGATAAGTCACAAAATTCAACCAGAACATGCACTTAGAGAATTGAGCGTACAAATACTAATTTTTGAGTCTCTGCAATACCAAAAAGAGGTTATCAGCATGAGCCATTTTCCTCTTTGAATTTACAAAAATATCATCAATTAACATACTGAAAAACAAGTCCAAAAACTGACAAAAAGTCCAATTCATAAGATCCATGATTGTCATCGTGCCATTAGTCCAACCAAAGGACATCACCAAAACTCAAAGTTACCATACTGGGTTTAGAAAATACTCTCAGGGACATCCACCTCCCTAATCTTAAGATGATGATAACCCGACTGAAGGTCAATCTTAGAAAAGAACTTAGCACCCTAAATCTTATCAAATAGATCATCAATCCTTTAAAAGGGAAAGTTATTCTTCATGATCACCTTGTTCAATTGGTGATAGTTATACACATTCATAGACACCCATCTTACTTATGCACGAAGAGCACGAGAGCACCCCACAATGACATACTATGGCAAATAAAACCCTTAACAAGAAGGGCTTTCAACTACTCCTTGAGTTATTACAACTCAGTTAAAGCAATTCTATAAGGAAGGATAGAAACAGGACAAGTTACCCGAAGAACATCAATCCCAAAATCGATTTCTCATTTGAGAGAAACACTAATAAGAACTCACTGACCATAGGGATAGATTTAAATTAAGGACCATTAGATCTAGAATCCTTAAAAATGCACAAGATTTTAGAGACACCTCTTCGAAATTGATTTTTATATTGTAAGATAAGATATAAAATTTCCCTTGGCACTAGGAAACTACCTTCCCATTCAATAACTGACTCATTAGGGAAATTAAAAGTATCCCTTCTTATCCTACAATAAAGGAAAGCATAGAATGAGTGCAACCAATTCATCCCCAAAATCTATCATGTCCAATTCTATAAATTTCGTTAATGAATCCCTATCATCTATAGATACCACAGAATGCCTATAGACTCTTCTACATACCAAAGAGTCACCAATCAGGATAGACATAGAAAAAGAATTCAAAATACACTCAGGACCAATACAAAAATAAATAGCCACATAAGGGGTCACATAAGATAGAGTAGACCCAGGATAAAAATTATAATACATATCACAAGAGAAAAGGTTTAGCATACCAATAAGAACATCAGGAGATGCCTTAGAATACTGATGGGTAGCAAGAGCATACAGATCGTTACGACCCGAGATGAACCCAAAAGTCGAACCTTTTGTTATAGGGGTAGAAGAGACAGCAACCAAGACCTTATTTTCTCTTGTAGAATCATCGCCTAAAGGATAGTTCCTCTGATAGTGTCTAGGCTAGCCATATCAGAAACACTTATTTCTCCCCACCTCATAGAAACCACAACATAAATGTACACAAAATCAATAAGAAATATGGGATGGAGCTGACTGAACCCCACTACCTTTATGTTGGGCACCTTGTTCCTTGGACCCAACACTATTCTGAAGAAGACGATTACCAAAAAGCTTCGAATAAGGAACATTAGCCATAGAGTAGGAACAAAATTGCCTAAATTTTTCTTAGACCATTTTGGGTTGTCTCCACCATTGTACTGCTGACCTCCACCTCGATTTGAATATCAAAACTTTTTATTCTATCTTTCACTTATCTATACCTGCTTCTTCTTTTCTTTCCCAACCCTTTGCATTTATACCACTAACCTAGAGATGTTAATATCTTTGTTCAAAAGATCAACATTGCATTCAAATAAAAAATCATGGGACAACCCCAAAGAAAATTTCCTCATCAAAACTAACATAGAGGATATCAATTTTGAAGAATAGTAAGACAATAAGTCAAACTTCAAGTCATACCCCTATATTATCAACCTGTCTTGCCTCAAGTTAACAAACTCATCATCCTTCACCTCTGTTAACTTCTAAGGAAATAAGCGATCAAGGAAAGTACTAGAAAATTAATCCCAAGATGCCAACTCTTCTACATCACACTTCAAGTTATCCAATACCTCATACTATTAATATGCCATATGTTTTAGATGGTGTGTAGAAAATTTCACACCCTCCGAGCTAGAGGCATACATCACTCAGAAAATCATTTTCATCTCATAAATGAAACATTAAGGATATTCCTTAACCATAGTAACAGTAAAAATCAATGGTTTGAAACTCATAAACTGGCCAACTCTAGTGACATTATAAGAAGGAGCAACATCACTCTCACGCTCAGATTAGCAGAATTAAGAGAACACCAAAAGACTAAGAAAATATATCAAATGAAAGAACTCAAAATTAGTCATATCACCTTGAGAAGCACAAGGAAGACTAGTGAAATTAAAAGGAACTCCACAAGTACCATATGGATTATGAGCCCTTGACCGGGTCTAAACCTCATAAGAAAGATGTGTTTATCAATGTTGTCCACAAATAGGATAAAGGATTTGCCATGAGTATAATATCTTTGAAGAGGCATGAACAAAAATACAATTAAATAGATATTAGAGAAGATTCAGTATCTTAAACTCAATAGCCAAAAAATACATTACAAAAATAAGGGAAACATTCCTAACTAACTCCTAGCCTCTCCCTTATAAGTGCGGCGCACTATACACCTAATAAAAAGACTCTACTTGACACAACTTTGTGGAAACCCAAAGGCACCAAATCTAGGCTCTGATACAAACTTTGTGACAACTCAAAAAAGGGTCAAGCATTGACGGGGATCTAAATTCAATTATGTGCCGAAGACCACCTCCTCAACATAAATAAAAAACCACATACTGCCTAATATGGGCCAGACTAAAAATACAAAATATGATATTCATGATAAGCTCAAACAATAAATGATATATCTATGATCTATAACCGGCAATCGACCCCAAAAAAACCACCGATGTTCATAGTAATCCAAAAAAGCATCTATGAAAAGAAAACAAAAACCCATCTTGGTCACGGCATATGTCGTCTCTGATATATGATATTGAAAATGATAATGTAAACTCTCAATTCTAGGCTATGAAAGGAACTTATTAAATGTCTTATGTCTTTTGGAGAATGGAAGCTTACCACTTTACAATAGCGAACCAACAAACTAAGATGATCCACCTAGCTCTGCATAAAAAAGTAGCAATATCCCTAGTGCCTGCATCGCATAGGGAACTAATGTTCGGAGATTGTTATTGGGGTGAATAGTAGCATAGAACTCAAGGATAAGGGATAAAATAATGCCAAGTCAAACTATTTCAAATTCCATATGAACCATATCATAATACATATATAAATAGTATACTGGGATTGGGAACAAGGTTTAGTATAAAGTAAAATATTATCTTAGACGATGTAGCTTAACCATCACAATAGGCACCCACGGGCTATAAGGATTTCGCTCCCCTAATAGAATGGTCCTCAGTTTATGTTAGTCGCACGAACAAGAGAAAATCAAAGAAAATCTAAAGCCATCAAGGCAACTAGCCATACAAAAAATATATATATAGTGTGACATATGCACATAGGTCACCAATACCAAACCTCATGCCGGGAAAACAAGTTTCCAGTACAAGTGATAAAAGACCGACAACTTTATGGATTTGGTATATAAACTTCATTACGCCTAATTTAAAGCAAGTTTCACATAATCTATTTATCAATCAATAAACCAACCGTTAAGGAACATAATTTGTATTATCATACCCAAAGAATTGCAAGCTTATCTCTATGCCATAACAACCATATTAAAATGTAGTGGAATGACTTACCCTCTTTATTCATTAATATAAAAATCTTAGGGGAACATATCACCCCATTTGTTAACCAATATGATAGCCAATAGGGTTTTTGAAATCAAAGTTTATTGGCTTACCAATTATGCAATGTAATAACCAAGGTGAGTAAGTCAAACTAAGTCACAAGTTCACAACACAAAGCTATTTAGGAAATTAGGTTGAGGGAACACCACTATTCAAAGCCAATACAATTTCAAAGAATTAATTTGGGTAAATCAATGACCCCTTAGTAAATTCACCATACCAATGCACCTCAAAAGTTCAACCTTGTCAAAACCCTCAAATACATTGGAAACGCACATTCAAAACTATAAAATAAAACCATGTATGTTTATGCTCTTCATAAATAAAAAAATAGGGAAGAGTACAATGCCTAAATTATCCATGTTTATAGAGAGAAATCCATCCTTAATCCTTGGATAACCTACTTCTTGGAAACTCTAAGTTTCTTGATTGAGAGAATTTGAGAGAGTTTTGAGAGTGCAGAATTATGTTATTAATGAGAAAAAACCCATTGTGTACATTATGAATGTGGGCTTTTAATTGGGTAAGAAGGCAATTATCCAAAGTGCCCTCAAATTAAAAGATAAAATTTAATCGCCAGTGACTATGAGTCACTATACGACTAATAGGCATTCGTTGTGACTAGTTATCATGAGTCATAGCCAAGATAGATTCTAAGGCACACAAATACTTTTGACCATACTACTCACCTAATATGACTCATGAAGTGACCCTACGACTCATAAGATCAAGTAATAGTGAACACAAAAACCATTTGGGTATACACTAGACATACTATAATTTTCCCCCAGTAACCCATAATGAGTTCTTACAACTCGTAATGAGCCATTAGTATTCAGAGTATTAAACTTAGCTACATACACTAGTTTGTCTATTCTTAGGATCCAATGAATCATCAAGGCTCCTTATGACTCATTCGGTAAGTCATAGTCAAGACAATAAGGATATCATTTCAAAAAATTTCAAGGACTAAGAATCTGGTGTGTTATATCTTCATACACTGAACCTGTCCTTATCAAAGGAGATTTCCCAACCTCAAACCAACAAATAGGAGACCCACATCTCCGACCATAAACATCTTTTATTAGAGCTATCTAAATAATAGAGTAGTAGCTGTTATTATATGTAAACTCAATCAAAGGATGGTGATCCTCACAACTACCTTTTAATTTAATTACAAAAGACCTTGACATGTCCGCTAAGGTTTGAATGGTCCTCTTTACATGGCCATTTATTTGTAGGTGAAAACTTGTACTGAGATGAACTTGGGTACCAATACCTTTCTGAAAAGCCTTAAGAAAATAGGAGGTAAATTGAATACCTATATATGAAATGATGGTAAAAAAACTCTACGTAACTTTACCAACTCCCTAAGACAATGTCTAATGTAATCCATGGCATAATAAGAAGTATGGGCTAGAAACAAATGTGATTACTTGGTCATTCTATCCATAATGACCTAAATCAAATCATGTAGACTATGTAGATGAGGTAACCTTATAATAAAATCCACATTTACCGCCTCCCACTTCTATGTGGGGATGATGAATTCCTTAAGCGTTCTAATAGGTCTCTAATGCTTGACCTTTACTTATTGTCAATTTGGATAATTAGTTATAAATTTTTCTATATCTTACTTCATACCATTCCACCAATAAACATCCTGGAAATTACAGTACATATTAGTGGCTCTTAGGTGATTAGAATATTGCAAACCATGAGCCTCTACTAACATTCTTTGTCTCAAATTATATACGTTTGAAAAACATAATTTACTCTAGAAATGAAGTACATAATCTCATTATTTAAAGATAACCTAAACAATTTGATCTTGAACTCCCTCTTTCAACTTAGCAAAAATAGGATCCCCATCTTAATTCCTTTTTACCTTTGAAACTAAGGAAGATTTTGAACCAAAACACTATTTTCAACCGAATCAACCAACCTAACACCCACTATGGAAAGATGATAAACCTCATAAACTAACTCTTTATTATTATCCTCCACATGAGCAACACTCCCTATAGACAATCTACTAAGGGAATCAACCATGATATTTGCCTTACCCAGATGATACCACACATTAATATCATAGTCTTTCAATAATTCAATCCACCATATGTAACACCCCATACTTTTACCTAGCTTAAATTCTACCCAAAAATATCAAAGACTTGCTTTAAAGATGAATACACTTTTATACATGTGTAATTTTTAAGATTTTCACTTTTAATTATGTAGGAAATTAAATAAGTTTTCCATTGATATCAAATTTGCGCAAATC